>NC_049232.1:52063928-52363928 GCF_011100685.1 Canis lupus familiaris | reverse complement strand
TTTGGCAGATATTGTAGATTCAAACTATTTTCTTTTCTTTTTTTTTTAATTTTTATTTATTTATGATAGTCACAGAGAGAGAGAGAGGCAGAGACATAGGCAGAGGGAGAAGCAGGCTCCATGCACCGAGAGCCCAACGTGGGGTTCCATCCCGGGTCTCCAGGATCGCGCCCTGGGCCAAAGGCAGGCGCCAAACCGCTGCACCACCCAGGGATCCCTCTTTTCTTTTTTTTAAAAAAATATTTTATTTATTTATTATTTATTTATTTATTTATTTATTTATTTATTTATTTGAAAGGGAGAGAGTGAGTGGGAGAGAGGAGTTGGGGTGGGGGATGCAGAGGGAGAAGCAGACTCCTTGCCAAGCAGGGAGCCTGACTCAGAGTTCGATCCTGGGACTTCATTGTGACCTGAGCTGAAGGCAGATGCTCAACCGACTGACCCACACAGGTGCCCCTCCAAACTATTCTCTTACAAATGGCTTATAAGGGAGACCATGAGTGACCATATTTCATAAAAAGAGACCCCTAAAGTATAACTGAATACTAGATATCAAAGGATAAGATTCGTTTTGAAAGGACAGGGTAAGAGGCAAGTTTAGGACAAATGCAAGGTAGTAGATTTTATTAATTTACTATTTTCCTGAAAAACATTAAAAATCTAAATGTGAGTAGTGAATACAATAATGAAACAAAGTTCTTGTCCTTAAGGAGATGACCATGGTCTAGTAGAGAAGATGGAGAAGTAAACCACAACTAAAATAGGCATCTGAGTAATAATACATTCAAATCTTGGGAACTAAAAATAAGAAAAATGTACAAGGTGGTCCATACAAGGAAGGTCTGGAGCAAGGAAGAAGCACCCAACTCAGCATAGGAGGTTGGGTGTCAGTGAAGGCCCTTGGGGAAGTGACCAAAGCTGAGAATGAAGAGCAGTTAGAATTCACTAGACAAAGGAGGGAAGTTTATTCTAAGAGGAGAGAATACAAAGAGACAAAGCATAGAGGCTTCTGAAGACAATGAAATCTTTGAAGAATTACAAATAGTTTGGGCAGAAATGAGATCATATGGAGCAGAAAGTGATGATGAAGCTGGAGAGGTAGGCAGCATAGAGGTAGGAAAGCTATGATGAGTCATTAAAGGATTTTAAATTGGCAAATGACACGATCTGATTTGTATTTTGAAAGGTCATTCTCTGTGGTATGGATAATGGATTGGAAAGAAACAGTCCGAGGCAGGAGACCAGAGAGGCAGATGTTGCCATAATCTAGACAAAAAATGATGAAAGCAGTGGGACTGGGGACGAGTAGTAAGGGATTTGAAGGGATTGAAGATTTGAGGACATTTCTAAGATAGAGTATATGTAACTTGGTAAAGAATGGGCTAGATTAGAAGAAGGAAAGGGAGGAGTCCAGGAAGACTTCCAGGTTTCTGGTTTGAGCTAGTGGGAGGTGATGCTGCTCAGGAAAAGGATTAAAAATAATAATAATAACAGGCAGAGAAGCAGATCTCAATATCCTTTCATTTGTTCATTCATTCAACAACATTTGCTAAAGGCCTATTATATGCTGTGAACAGACAAGTATATCAATGATTCCGATGCCCTGTGATAAGTGTCAGTGAGAAAGGTATGCACAGGGAAACAAGTAAATAAAAACGACAGGTATATAAGTCACACTGAGGAATTAGAGTAAGCTCTTGGTGGAGACTGCCTAATCTGATCTTTCAAAAAAATATTAAAGGGAAATTCAATATAACATAAAATTCACCATTTTAAAGTATACAACTCAGTAGCATTTAGTACATTCATTATGTTGGGGTTTGACATGATCAAGTTTGCTGTTTATAAAGATTACTCTGGAAGTAGTACTGGTGATACTTTAGACAGGGGAAAACCAGGAACATGAGTTGGGAGATTTTATGCAACAATTCAGGTGAGAGATGATAAAAGTCTGAACAAGAGTAGTGATAATGAAGGGAATGGAAAACAAAACATAAAAAAGATGCAAAGTTTAAATTACTTGATGACTTATTAGACATTAGAGGGAGAATATAGGATGATTTCCATCACTGCCTGGGGTGACTGGGATGATGGTGATGGCATCCTGGGTGGAGTTTTGGGGAAAAGTGATTAATACAAGTTGGTGGATTGAGTATGAATTTCCTAAGATTCAAATAAATGAAGGATTTCAGAATCAGTTTAATAAATGGATCTGGTTCTAAGATAGAAAGCTCTAAGAAAGAGAGTTGAGAATCTTCTTTCTGTTGGTAAATGAACTCATGCATTCACTTGGGAAAAGCATACTAAGAAAGATAAGCAGAAAATCTAGTACTAAGCTTTGGGAACCAATATTTAAGGTGTGTAAAGGGGATAAAGCTATATGGTTAAAGGATATGGTCATACTGAGGCCGAGATAGAGTTTAGCAACAAAGGGCAGAAAAGTGAAATGGAGCTGAAGAAGGAGAAAAAGGAGGTGGGGAGGGTGGTGGGGATCTGTGGGCTAGTGATACTGTTTGGACATTATTGTCATTGAGATCCAACAGATCATACACATCTCTCCACTCCAAAATAAGCAATTTATTACTCCATAAACTTCTCAGAAACATTTCCCAAATACATACAATTTCTTTTCAAAGTAATTTTACAGGATGAAGAAAAATGTTCATCAATTGTGGCTTATACCACCCTCAAGAAAGATTTTTAAGCATTCCCAGCAGTCTCCTTCTCCCAGTTCTGATGCCTGAAAAGGTGTCAATTCTTGGGTCAAAGGGGTCAAAGAAGGGAAGAAGTCGAAATCTTGAGCTGTCTTAACAAGGCAGGAATCAGCTCCTTTTTTTGGGGGGGGGTATCCAGAAACTCTCCTTCAGCTTTTTATGACCAACTTGTCATAGCTGCCTCCTCCTTTTGAGATCCAAGGCCAGTAAAAGACTCACCCTGAATCCCCCAGTTAAACCTGAGAAGGGTGCCTGGGTGGGATATGTTTGTGTGGGGCCCTGGCAAGGTTTATGGTTGCTCTGGGTATAGGAAACAGCGCCCAAAGTAAGATTCTTAGGTCATATTTTCTTTTCTCTTTCCCACATTGCCCCCTTTACCCATCATTTCCATATTTGCTTCTGGATTAAAACTTGGAAGGGTTGGTGGGAGGCCTGACATCACTTTTTCTTGAAATTGTACAACTCTGACAGATATCTGGGGGCTCTTTCTTTACTGTTCCTTGCCTTACCTGGGCACAACCATCTAGGGAATGAAGAGGCTGAGCCTCTGGAGTGAGAGCAGAAGGGCAGGAGTGTGCTGGTTTCCCTGGGACTCTAATTCATCCTTATTAAGTTGTGTGAATACAAGGGATGAAGAGCAATGATTCCTTTGGGATTTTCCTAAGGGCCTCTACTTTTTAAAAAGATAGCTGCTTTTTTTTGAATACCTTGGACTTCATTGTCTTGCCAGAAGTGATGAGGGCCCCAAAGCCCTGTTTGTGGGAGAATGCATAGGCAGAACGTCGAGTGCTTGCATGTTTTAGCTTAGTCCGCTTAGGGAGTGGCAGTAGAGGTCTTGTGCATTGATGAATTCTGTCCATAATCTGCAGCCAGAGCAGAGAGGACAGGGTTTTTATCCACAGAGGCAAAGACAAAGGCAAAGGCAAAGAAGGGCCATGAATTATATCTGGGTAGATTCCTTGTTCCACTCACCTTGTCCACGTTGGCAGGCCAGAATAGTGGTTTGAGAAACTGGTAACCAATCACGGGCAAAATACAGAGGACTACACTGAGGACAATACTCAGCCATATTTGTGGCAGGTTCAGAGTGTTTCTGGCCACACCTGTAAACAATAAGGTATGGGAGGGAGGCTGTCAGCCAGAACTTATCAATGCAGAAGAATTATAGTGAAGTCCTTTGTACAGCCAAAGTCTCTGTAAATTCACATACTTTTCTCCTTCTAAAGGCATGTGAATTCACAGAGTTCTACAGGGTTTTGGAGGGGAAAAATGAGTGGCTTGATGAGAGGTGAGAGCTAGATACATCTAATATCTACTTTCTCTATATTTTTTTCCCACCAAAGTAGAATGAAAGATAGGGAAATTAATGTGGGAGATAATAAAGCAGTATGCCACAGTAGAAAGGATATTGGACTGGGAACCAGGAGAGCTAGATTTGAGTAATTTAATTTTTAAAAACCCTCAGTCTCTAAAATGGTACCCTTTCTACCTCAAAGGATGCTTACAAAGATTAAGTTAGATAAGAAATTTGAAAATATCTTAGAAAACCTAATAGGATAAAATATTTCTCTAGATAGATTTTGAGTCCTTTTGGGGCAGAGACAATGTCTTATTCCTATCTATGAGCCTAGCACATAGTAATAACTGCTCAGTGAACATTTATTAAACAAATATACTTGGTTCACACTTCCCAACCCTAACCCCCACCTCCTTGTCACACACTGGGTGGGCATAGACTTACCTAGGAATTGGAAGACGTTGGGGAACATTAGGCACAAGCCATCACTGTACAGGAAGAATAAGATGCAAAAGTAGAAACCCAGGCTACCCCAGGTGAAGATGTGGCTTATTATCGTCCAATAGGTTGTATCCAAGGCAATCTGAAAAACACTCTCTTATGTGCAATACTCTACAACCTGGGATATATCAGCTACCTCCCTTCTCCAGCCTCATAGTAGAGGATGATCCCTCCTCACTTTCCCTCCCTCCTTCTTTCCCTCCCTTCCAGACAGGCGGCCCACCCAAGCCTCCCAGCCCCCTACTCCCCACTCCCCCAGCCACACCTGCATTGTGACCACCCAGAGCAAGGCAGTCTGCACTATCAGGGAGAAGGACTGGTAATCAGAGATCTCTTTCCCATCTTTGCGCACTGAGTTGTAAATGGTCCCCATAGGGATAAAGAACAGCACGAAGGAACTATAGATCCCATGCATTAAACACTTCACAAATTCCTTCTTGTTGAAATAGAGGTTGTGCTGGCCTGGATCATACAGCTCTGGGAAGCGTAGACTCCATGTTTCATTCACATCCTGGAAGTACCAGAGGGTAAGGAGGAAGGCTCAGGGTCTCTCCATAGAAGGTCCCATCTCTATCAGAGTAGAAGTTTCTCGCCTGACTGAGTCTGCTGACAGTCTGCCTAGGAACTTCCTCATGGATTATTTGAGAAGTGGAACCAGAGAACAGAGCAGTGGCCACAGACCCTTCCTGAAATCCTACACTCTAGGCAATGATCTAAGTACAGAAGAAAGCTAGGAGAAGGTCAAGATGGTGATAAGGACCTGGAAGCAATCAGAGTTGGGGAGATAGAGGGTAATTAGGGTTGGGGGTAGCTGGAAGGGAGAATGGGAGCTTGGGATGAGGGGGCAGTTGTGACATTAGTCCCCAGTTTTAAGTGTTCCTTTTGTGGAATATATATATATATATATATATATATATATATATATATATATTTTTTTTTTTTTTTTGCCTCAAAAGCCAGCGAAAGAAGAGGGGGAAGCAAATGGGGACCAGCTAATCACATGGGGGTATCCATGTTCTGTGATGCTCCTCCCATTCCCATACTACTAGTGAACTCAGATAACAGGATTCTCTATGTGGATGCCATTGGATCATCTTCATTCCTAAATCTGAAACTTTGAATAACAAAGCTTGGGGCTTGTTTTTGAGAGGTTGTAGATCACTAGAATTAGCCAACTGAAGCTGCATAGGACAAAACTTGTCCCTCTTTTTGCTCTGTGGCTAGCAGCTACCTTGTGGAGAATTTTCCTTCCTACTCTGATGGAGACCAGGAACCATGATTTCACCATGTCCTCTTTTAGCTATTTTATTCCTCTTTGGAGGTTCTTTTCTATTCATTGTGCCCAAGACTAGAGGTTGGGATAGAAAAGGAGGGAGAGGTATGGTACCAGGACCCCCAATACCCAGGAAATTTCTGACAGGGACAGATGATATCCCCTAGACTGACTCCCTATGACTCAAAATATACCCACATTCTCATGCTTGGCCTTCAGAACTCTCAACTAGGCCATCCTGCATTGGCTTATCTTATCATCTATGTATGGGTCTCTCCTTTCTCTGTTTTTGTTTTTGTTTTTGTTTTTGGTCTCTCCTTTCTTGAAGCATCTTGCTTTACCTAGTCTTACCCTAGTAACTCTATTTCCTTTTACTACCTTTTATTTACACTCAGTTTACTATAAAGCACAATTTCTATGTTTCTTTTTATAAAAATAAAATTGACATAGAAAACTTGGATTTCTAAAACTGATGATTATTCTCTGGGAGGAATATTCTTTACTTTATCCCATGATACTTCTCCAGGTAATGAGCTCCCTTCCTTGCTCTATAAATTATTCCATTTACAATTGACTTTGTAGAACTCAGCTCTTGTTGTTCTCCCCACTCTTGAGAATACTCCTCAAGGGCACAGGGGCTTAGCCCTGAAGAGAAGCTTGCTGCTGGTCTTACCTGGTCAAACAGACTCAAGCCCAGGACAGGGAGGCAGGTGTAGACCAGGTTGTAGAAAGTGATAAACCAGGTATCATAAACCGTCTAAGAGAATACCAAAGAGATTTCTTAGATTCCTCTCTTTTCCAAAGTCCCAGCTCCACTTCCCAGGTTCAAGAGAGCCCCTTCTGGCCCCCACTTACCCACCACTACATTAACCTAGAGCAAGATTTGGATTTCAGGAATCTGATAAGGAGGCTGACCCCAGTCTCTATTTGGTCCTACTCTATTTAGAACCTTGGGTTACAGGCTGGGGCAAGGCCACATCAAGCTTGTTTGTGGCCAACCCTACAAGGTTGATTTGGACCAACTCTTCCATGATCTGCACTGCCCATCCCTGCACAGAGAAGATCTACAGTGCCTGTGAGGGAATGCTAGCTGTATCCCTCCACTCTCAGGCATATAAGCCTCTGGGTTCTTTTATCTGATTTATGGCATTCAGTAGCTTCTATAACACTGGACACTTTCAAACACAAGTAGGTATAATAGACTCAATGACTCTTTCCCAGCTGGGTGCTCCATCCTGGGGCCCAGAGAGGGCTCCTTTACTAGCCACAAGAGGTCAGCAAAACACATACATATACTTCACCTCTCACAAACTAGAATGGCTTTGTTAGACACTGGGGATATACAAGTCTATTTTCTGCTCAATAGTCTGTTTCCCCTGGAGCCCAAGGCAACAGAGGTAATAGGGATCTCTTAAGGTAATCGTTCCTGAGGTTGTTTTTCTTGGGAATCTTGGAGAACCCTGAAAAACTTCTCATAGGAAAGAGGAATTCTTATAGAACATCAAAATCCAAGTGCCACTTCCCAGGTGGGGGAGATTTCATACTCAAATGTGGAGTTAACTCATTAGAGCGACAACAATGTATATTTGGGGCAGGGAGAAGGGCTGTTGGGGTGGGGAAGTAGAAGTAAGGGGAGCTGTATTCTGAAGTATGGCTACAGGTGAACACCATAGCCAGCATGTCTGGCAAGACTCAGAAGCCCTTTGAGACTTAGCTTGTTCCATAAAGATTGCTTTGGATACTAAACAAAACAAAACAAAACAAAACAAAACAAAAACAAAAACAAACCCTCCAGGATCCAAGCATTTCCCCATATTATCTATTTTTGGAAACCAGGTCTCTCTGTCAGGTAAAAGGTCAAAATATCTCATGGGAGTTTCGGAGGTAAGAGTTAAGTCTAAGTTAGAGCCAAGCCAGAAAAAGTTAAGGTTTGGAAATCTAAGTTTCAGTTTAAGGCTAGGAGATGGGATCAGCATGGGTAAGGAGTTTTGTGCTTAACCAACTGAGCCACCCAGGTGCCCCCACTTGAGGAGCTTTATGGATGGATGGCAACATGTCTCTAGAAAAGAAACATGAGCTGGCTGAAGTGGGGGTGAGTACAGAAGATCCAGTTGACCAGAGTGGGGAATGCCATCTGACCTCCTACCTGTGCAGAGAACCCGCTGAAGAAGGCATACCAGAAGTGCACCAGGGTGAAGGCAAAGTTTTTGTAAAAGAAGTAGCTGAGAAACTTGCACATGCGATTATAGGACCAGCGGCCATGGACCAAGAGTAGACGCTGAAGATAGTGGAACTGGGAGAAGGCGTAGTCACTGTTGAGCATGGCCTGCATTCCCTCCTGGCCACTGATGCCAACTCCAATGTGAGCAGCTGAAAAGAAATCCCAGAAGCTTCTCAACCTCAGAGCTACTCTGCTGGGCTCCCAGGCTGGGAAGTGTAAAAGAAAGGCTGAGATCATGTTGTACAAACTCCTTATTTTACATTTGGAAAACACTGTTACGCTCAGCTCAAAATGGCATTTATTTAGTGGAGCCTTTTCTCCTCAGTGGATTGCTCTTTTCCCTAGTGGACTGTCAAAAACCAGCTCCTTCATCTTCACTTTGTTTTGGATGCTGCCACTCAGGAATGCCTGGCATGGCTAGTACTAGAAAGCTCTCCTGGATGGTCATGGCCTACTATAGCCACCTTGGCTCTTTCCTGCTGTCCAGATGCTGAGGTAAAAACCTCTTGTTATCTCTTGAAGCCTTTTACATCAATTATAGATGCAGGATGGATGTCAATCTAACATAATATTTAATTACCTAAGTTTATCTAAAGAGCTAAAATCCAACTGTTAGGAGGAAATAAGTGATGTTCATACTTTGTTAGTGAGAAGCAAGTTCTCCAGGAGGCCTCACTTTTCTGAATGACTTTTCTGAATAAAACAAGGATTATACTTGATGGAAAATAAGATTGAAGTTCCTAAAAGTTTTAATTAGTATGTTGTAGTGTAGGGTACATTCATTGATCTTCTGGTATATACCTGTGGCATTGCTTAATGGAATAATTGAAGCCTCTAAGGCCCTAAAAACCAGAGAAGTTCTAGAAAGTGGGGAAGAGAGCAAGAACATTTTCTAGAACTAAAGCTGAGGCTAGAATATCTGCTAGTGTTTCCTGGATGGGGAGAAAGTTTAGATTAGAGGACCTCTAGATGTTGTCCGTATTTCACAGAACCACAAGTTGCTGGAAGCTAACAACATTCAGCTAAAATTAAAACCAGTGTCAGCCATTTGCTTCTATTAGTCCAGAGCATCAGTAAGTCTGCTATTCTTTTCCAGTCAGGGGAGTCAGGGGAAGTACTCATGAACATTGCCTTAGGGAAGAAGAGATCCCTACACTGTGCCTCACAGCTAATTCTCTGGTTGGGCAGTCCTGTCTTTTGCCTAACATTGCTCAGGCATACATCTATCAGAAAAGCAACAGACTGTGACTCCCGCCCAGGGGTTCTTTACGTAGCCTTTGATGCCATCTTGGAAAGATGGTATGGTAGTTGCACATCCGGTTCTGTAAATACATGCATATGATTTTATGGGAGCCATCTGTATTTGTGTGTGTTAAGTGCATGAATTTGAATGTGTGTGTGTGTGTGTGTGTGTGCGCGCGCATATAGACTGATATATGCATGTGTAAATAAGTGGGAATGCAGGTATAGAGGAGCATAAATAAAGTTGCAAACATTATAAACATACAATACATATATGCATGAGTGAACCAACAACACAATGTCACCCAGGTTGGTCTTTGCCCATAGAGAAAGGAAAGGGCAAGCCCTTGGTTGAAGGTTACTGTTCCCCATCCCTCACATGCCTTTGATCATGCTGACGTCATTGGCCCCATCCCCGATGGCCAGTGTCACCACCTTCTTGTATCTCTTCACCAGCTCTACCACCTGGGCCTTCTGAAGGGGTGTCATCCGGCAGCAGATCACCCCCTTGCACATGCACGCTGTTCTCAGCAGTTCCAACTCCAGGTTCCCTTCTAGAGCATAGGCCTGCAGCACCAGGATACATCCACATTTCAGGTTGCCCAAAAAGGCTCTCAGGACAGGATCTTCCTAAGTCCTTCCCCCTCTCCATTCTCTCCTATACTATATAGGTCAGACATAGTGGCTCCCAGGTGCTCCACTCCCAAGGGAGGCCAAGTCCCCAAGTCAGTTCTAGGCATCCTTACATCTGACCCTGACTCCAATGGGAAACTAGTCAGCCTCTCTCACTAGGTCAAATCAGTTGATTAGGCTATAAGGCCAGCTGACCTTTTTGGAGGACCTGGTTCTGTTCACTTCCCCCTTTCCCCTAAGTGACAGGCCACATCAGTAATAGAATTTAGATAAGGAAGGAACATGCCTTTGGCTTCTCTTTCCTCATTATTCCTGTCTAGAGAAGGATAGGGAAAGGTGTCTGTCAGGAAAGAACACCAGAAGAGAGGGGAAGAGGTGACTCATGAAATAGAGAAGGGGTCTTAAAATTTCTCTGGAGTGGACTGGACCTAGGAAAAAAAACTCCTTGGGAGAAGAAGATAGAATTGTAGCTCTGTGTTGCCCACCAGACTGCAGCCATTGATGATCAAGCCATAGTTGCCATTGGGCACCTCCTCAGGTAATCTGAAGGACATTTGGGGCTTCGTGGTGAGGTAAATGTTTACTGGGTCTGATTCCAGTAGAGCCTCAGGTTTCATCTTGTCCCTTGCCGACCTGAAAGCCAAGAGGAGTGGTTAATATCTGACTGGAAGCTCCAGATTTTAGAAAGGAAAAAGTGTCCCAGAATGAAAATGGGCAAGGTGGATACAGAACCTCTACTAAACATCAGCCAGGACCTCAAACTCAATTGCCTTCTGAGAACTGCCATTGTCTTAGGTCCCTATACCTGAGTTCTTGCCGAATGGTCTCATCATTCTTGCCTTCCACAATAAACATCCCATCCATTTCATCCTCAAATATGTTACAGGCATAAGCAATGTTCACAGCAGTCTCTGCAGGAAATGGGGAACAAACATCACATTTTGGCCAGGACAGGGACTTTATGAAAGTGTACACATATATAGGCAGTAATGGTGGGCAGCAGAGCCCATTTGTCCACATTTGTTATGGATGTATCCAAATGTATTTTTCATGAGTCTGTGGAGACCATATTCAAACACACAGGAGACTGTCAACCTAGTGCAGACTTGTGAGTCACTTATCAATAACTAGGATCATTCTGGCTTAGCCTTTCTTTTTCTTTCATTTTTAAATTCATTTTCATGAATTTTTATGTCATCCTTGTGTAGAGGCCATGCTAACCTTTTCTGTATCATTCCAATTTCAGGATATGTGCTCCTGAAGTGAGCATCATTCTGGCTTAGCCTTCCAACAGAGCCTTCCCTTATTTCCTAAAACAATTCCAGTCTGTGTCCACTTCTCCAAACAGTCAGGATATATTTCCCTGTGCCTGTTTTTATGACAGATTTTATGGCAGACTGAGATAAGTTTCAGTTATGGTCTTTTCTTTACATTGAGAACTCTGAAATTTGAATAAATTCATACTAAGGAAAAAATTTACAAAAATTAAATCCTGAAGCCTTGCTGCAAGTGGTATCAAAATTCAGAGGAGAAACTTCAATTGTCATAGAAACTTTCTTGGAAAAAAGACTTTGAAGGATGTGTAAGACTTGTTTTGGGAAGGAAAAAACATTTCAAAGGGGAAACAACCAAACGGAGGCTGTGGAGTAGAAGCTGGATTGTTTGGGACACACTAAAGATAACAGTCACATCAGGATGGAGATAACTATATGTAGGCAGCAACAGATTATCAAGATCTTGAAGACCAGACAGTGGAATCTGACTTTACCACATAGAGCTGCTGAAGATACCTGGGCAGAGGAATAATATATAAAAGTCGTATATTTTAGTAAGATTAAACTGATGGTTGTATGTAGGCTATATTGAAATCAATAAGGAAATGAGACAGATATCAGTTTAAAAGTTTTTGCAAAAGTACAATCAATGGGGGACAAAGCATGAACTAGGGTGATGGCATAGTCAAGGGGATCATCAGAAGATTTGGTGGGACACAGTGAGACAATTAATCTTTGGGACAACAGAGAGGGTATAGTCATAGATAATTCCAAGGTTTTTAGCAAATGGGTTCCTGGATGACGAGGTCATGTCTGATTGAATCATCTCTGTGTCCTTAATACCTAATACAGCATCCAGTATAAAGTGTACTCTTAGCAAACCATGTACAAGACTGGGAAGGAAGGTGTCCTATCAGAACTTGACCTGGGTTATAAGGTATTTGTCAAATATATGGCTAAGAAGAAAAGAATATATAAAATAAAGAAATGGCTAAAGTGGATAGGGAGGAGGATTGGTCATGTGAGAACTCCCCTTTACCTTGCTTATCTCCAGTTAGGACCCAAATTTTAATTTTGGCTTTGTTCAGGGTGGCGATTGTCTCAGGTACACCATCCTGCAGCTTGTCTTCTATGGCTGTGGCCCCTAACAGCTTTGAACAGAGAGAGCAGTGAGTGAGGAAAAGGAAGAATGTCACAGCATTTAGTGCTACCCAACAACTCAACTGGCATCTTATCATCCTCTTTAGCAAGCTGGCTGTATCCTGACATGAGGATCCAAATAGTATAAAATTCAGCATATTCTGCCTCTCGATAGCTGTAGCTTTTCAACCACATAAATCAAATTTAGAAACAGAATATTAGGGGTCAAAGAGGGACAAGACTTGCCCAAGTCATACATGAAGCTGTGTGCCACTTCTAAACCATCTTTTTCTCAACACACTTTCACTTCTTTCTTGCTTCATTCACAGCATACTTCTTGGCTTCCAGTGTTGACCACAGGATGGGCATCATGACTCAGTCTGAGGAACTGACGGACAAATAACTGGCTGATTTCTCCTAGGCCTTCAGAAGGACAGACTAGAAATACTAACCATAGAACTGATTATGAAATGAGATTGACCTTTGGGATCTCTATGTTTTCCCATTTGGTATCAGTTATTTCTCTTATAGCAGATCCAGCCTGTATAAGTCTGCTCAGAAACTTTGGAGTCATCTTTAACTTTTCTCTCTCATATCCTATAATCTAATCCATTAGCAAATTCTGTTGGCTCTACCTTTAAAAAATGTACAGAATTTGACTACTCCTCACCACTTCCACTACTTGTATCTGGTCCAAGCCATCATCATCTCTCACCTGCACTATTGCAATTATCTTCTAATTGGTCTCCCTGGGTCTGTGCTTGCTCCCCTACAGTATAATCTTAACACAGCAGCCAGAGTGATTGTTTTAAAAAGCTAACTCATCGGAGTGCCTGGGTGGCTCAGTCAGTTAGGCGACTGACTCTTGATTTTGGCTCAGGTCATGATCTCAGGGTCCTGGGATTGAGCCCTGTGTCTGGCTCTGCACTCAGAGTCTGGTTGTCCCTCTCCCTATGTTCCTCCCCCTATTTGCACTGACTCTCTCTCTCTCAAATAAATAAAATCTTTTGAAAAAAGCTATCACATCACTTTTTTAAAAAAAATATTTTTATTTATTTATTTGAGAGAAAGAGCAAGAGGATCACAGAGGGAGAGGGAGAAGCTGACATATACCACAGAGTACAATATAGGGCTCGATCCCAGGATCCTGAGATCATGACCTGAGCCAAAGGCAGATGCTTAACCACCTAAGCTACCCAGGCATGTATATCACATCACTTCTTTGGTTGAACTCTTCAATGGCTTTCCATATCTCATTGTAAGATCTTACACTGGCTCATGAAGGCACTCTACTACTTCTCTGTCTCATGTCCTTTTATTCTCTCCTCCTTACTTACACCATGCCAGCCACACTAGCTGCCTTGCTGTTCAACTAGTTAGGCCTACTCCTGTTTTAGGGCTTTCATTCATGCCATTTCTTCTGTCTGCTTAGTTTGCCAGACTATTTCCCTATTTATTTTTTTTAAGATTATTTATTCGTAGAGACACACACACACAGAGAGAGAGAGAGAGAGAGAGAGAGAGGCAGAGATACAGGCAGAGGGAGAAGCAGGCTCCATACAGAGAGCCTGACATGGGACTCGATCCAGGGTCTCCAGGATCATGCCTGCCATGGGCTGCAGGCGGCGCTAAACCGCTGCGCCACCGGGGCTGCCTTTTCCCTATTTCTTTAGGTCTCTACTCAGACTAAAGGAAGACTAACCATCCTATAAAAAAATACTAACTATACTCTGCCCTCTCCAAAACATACATGCATATGCTGATGCAGATACATCAGCTTTCTGATGCTTTCTCCCTAGCTTTCTTCCTGGATTTATTTCCTACCATAGCACTTTCATTATCTAACATACTATATGTGTTACTTTTTTGCCTATTTTGTCTGTTGCTGGAACATAGGAAGCACCTAATATAAGTATGTTGAATGAATGAGTGAGTATTTTTGTCTTTATTATTCTTTTAGTTCATTCTGGATTATCTAATCTGTGCATTCATTATTCAGATCCTCATTTCTCCCAGGTTACTTAGCTTCTGTGAGCAGCTTTGGGATAAAATTTACAACTAGTGCATTATCCTCCCCCGCACCACACCCCGTATGGATTTCAAAAATCCAGGACATCCTGAATCAGCTTGGATGCCAATATCCTGTATCCAGAGAGAGTCTGAACCTATTGATTTTCTGCAAGCCATTCTCAGAGACCTTGCTCAGTCTACTGACTGCCACTACCCATCCTGCTCCCAATCTGTGCCTGGCTTCCTCATACTAACCATTAAGTCTTTTTCTATCTCTTCATAGACATCTGATATCTTATCTTCCCGATTCTCCAAAGACAGGCAGGCTTCACTGTGCCTCTTGCTCCAGGCCTGGAAGAACGCATTATCCAATTCTCGGTAGGCCACCATGAGAGTGCGGAGGCCTTCAATGGCAAAATCCTAGAAGACATGTGTGTGTGCTGAGTAGGTCTGGGGTGGGTTAGGGTTGAGTTTAGGGAGAAGCAGACTGATCCCACCAGCCGAATGCCTACAAAATAGGGTCTAATGGCTAGTACCATGGGGTGGGAGGAACACCTAGCCTAGCCAGAAAACAACTACAGAGCTTTCTCAGCCAAATGTCCTAACGGTGGGGCCGGCATAAGTACTTACGAAATATAAAGTTCTAGCTTTTACCTGTAGTTAGATAATTTGCTGTATGACTCTGGGAAAAATTAAGCCTTCTAGATTTCTTTGTTGTAAAATTGGGATAATAATTCACTGCCTACAGAGAGGATAATGATGTCTATGAGAATGGAATACTAAAGTAAAAGGAAGTTGTTATAAAACATAAAGGAGCAACTATTTTTTATAAGCACACATTGATTTTATTTTCCTCTTTCCCTGCCTTCCTTCAAGCATCTAACAGGCACCTCAAAAGCACACACACGTGTATATTTGTCTACAGCTGATTGGCTCAATTGATTAGTCACAGCCAGTAGTGTTAATGATATTTCACTACTGAAATGCTCTCTGGGTGAATTAGTATTGTTTTGTTCTGTGTCCACCAATATATCCTAAATAACCACAGTTAACTATCTTGCAAGTATAGTCTTGGTCATAAGGAGAACTAGATTAGAGTGAGTAGTTTAAGGGCAGAACTCTAATCCAACTGAGGGTGGGTTAGGAGATTTTATGTACTGAGAACTGCACATGAATAAAAATTCTACATGATCACTATCATAGTGAACTGCATGCAAAATAATTCACTTTAGCATTATAAGAACAAAGAGAAAAAGAATTTATCATCTTGATATTCTGTATTAGTTCCCTGTGAAACTCCTGAGTGACATTAGCTGTCAGGTAAAATGAACATAAAACAGTGCATGTATGGAATGCCATCCCTTAAACCTCTGTAGTGTTAGCAGATGAAGCTATGAAAAGAAGCCTGAGAGAAGATCTCGGAGACTTCCTAGAAGGAAAAAATATGGCAGAAGCTGCTCTTGCATAGGATAGTAAATGAGATCTTATAAGCTAACAACACACTGATTCTTTTTTAAAAGATTTTATTTACTTATTTGAGAGAGAGAGAGAGAGAGAGAGAGAGAACAAGCAGGGGGTAGGGGCAGAGAGAGAAGCAGACTCTTCACTGAGCAGGGAGCCTGACATGGGGCTGGATCCCAGGACCCTGAGGTAATGATCTGAACTGAAGGCAGACACTTAACCAACTGAGCCACCCAGGAGCCCCATACAGATTCTTAATCCATTTAACAAATAATTTAGAGATCTCTGGGTGGCTCAGCGGTTTAGCACCTGCCTTCGGCCCAGGGCATGATCCGGCAGTCCTAGGATCGAGTCCCACAAAGCTCCCTGCATGGACCCTGCTTCTCCCTCTGCCTGTGTCTCTTCCTCTCTCTGTCTGCATCTCTCATGAATAAATAAATAAATAAAATATTTAAGAAACAAACCAAAAAAAAAAAAAACCCACAAATAATTTAGCAGTTATTTCTTACCCTTTACTTGTGTTTTTTTTTCCTTTTCTATTATGGTGGGTAAATTAGGGCGCTGAGGCCAAATCCTGACTGCTCCTTGCTTTTTTTTTTTTTTTTAAGATCTTATTTATTTATTCATGAAAGACACACACACACACACACACACACACACACACACACACACAGAGGCAGAGAGAGACACAGGCAGAGGGAAAAGCAGGCTCCATGCTGGGAGCCTGATGTGGGACTTGATCCTGGTACTCCAGGATCACTCTCTGAGCCGAAGGCAGGCGCTAAACCCCTGAGCCACCCAGGGTTCCCTGCCCCAAAATCACTGTTTGGTGATTCCTGTCTTAGAGGGCTTAGAGCTGTGCTTTTGTAGGAGTTTTTGAAGCTTGACTCCTAAGTATAAGCTTCACTCTTACAAGTTTATCATCAGCAGTTAACATATTGTAGTGTAGTCAGGCTCCATTATGAGTGTCGATTAAAATGGGTGGCAGGATGTAGGTTAAAAGACCTGAAACAATTTTATGCCCCCTTTGGAGCCAGCCTGCTCTCTGAGAAGACACTCTAATTAATGTGTTGTGGAAGGTTAAAAGATAAGTTTTTCAGAGTAGCCCATAAAAAATACTGAGGCCTCTGGGAACCAGGATAGGACATAAGAACTGTCCTGTATGGAATACTGCATGGACTTTTTTGAAAACTTGAAATATAATGTATAGATCATAAAATTCACACTTTTAAGGTATATAATTCAGTGGTTAAAAAATTATACTCATAAAGTTGTGCATCCATCACTACTATCTAATTCCAGAATACTTTGATCACTCCCAAAGGAAATCCTGTACCCACTAGCCTTCATTCCCATTTTCTTTTCCCCTAGCACTTGGCAATCACTAACCTACTTATTTCTATAGATTTGCTTATTCTGAATATTTCATATAAATTAAATTATACAATATGTGGCCTTTTGTGATTCTCTTATTTCACTTAACATAATGTTTCAAGACTCATACACATGTATCAGTATGTCATTCCTTTTTGGGACTGAATAATATTTGTTTAGACATACATTTTATTGACCTATTTATCCATGCCATTCATGATGGGCATTTGGGTTGTTTCTACTTTTTCACTATTATAGATAATGCTGCTCTAAACATTTGTGTACAAATTTTTGTGTGGATGTATATTTTCATTTCTTTTGGACTACACCTAGGACTGGAATTGCTAGGTCACATGATTACTCTATGTTTAACTTTTTCTGCCAGACTGTTTTCTAAAATGGCTGCCTCATGGAGTGCCTGGGTGGCTTAGTCCATTAAAATGGTTGCATCATTTTATATTTCCATCAGCAATGTATGAAGGTTACAGTTTTTCTATATCTTTGCCATTAATTATTATTATCTGATCATCTAGCTATCCTGGCAGTTGTGAAGTAGTCTCTTGAGGTTTTGATTTGCAGTTCCCTATGGGCAAATTAAACTGGGTATCTTTTCATGTGCTTATTGACTATGTGTTCTTTGACTTCTGATGAATTGTTAATGTGGATCAAGCCAAGCATTTTCTCCAACCTATTTCTTCTTAAAAAAAATTTTTTTTTCTGATCTGCCCTCCCATCCCATCCCATCCTCGGTACTATTCCCTTAATCCTTTATATACCTAGGTTTCTACTCATGAATAGAAATCTTGGAGGGTATAGATTTAGTTTTCCTTTCCAGTGCCAGAAGGCTGGAGCCAGTGTCTTTCAGATAGATCTCAAATCCTACTAACTAGATGGTGGAAGTAGGGTAGGGTAGTCGGGGCGAGAGGTGGAGGGGGGGAGTTACCCCTGGGGATTCTAATCTTGTGCTAACAGAAGACAGTGACAAAAAACATTTCCCTAAATAGCCCACATCTGGTGCTTTCTGCTCCATGCCTTCAAAGATGTGTATTCTCATCATAGTTGGTGAGATAGGGCCTCCCATATCAATATGCCCAATTCCAAAGCAAATTCTAGGTCTGACCATGGGACCTCTTGAGCCAGGAATCACAGAGAATACTAGTTGACTGTGGTAAGTGCTCCTACAGACAAACTCCTCATCCTGTGTCATCTAACTTCTTGACACAGAAATTGGCAATGTAGTCAGTAGGTGTACCACAGAATGAAGTAGTTTTTATTCTTGTCAATTAAAGAGACATAAACACATCCATACAGAAATACATGGATGTAAAGACATATGTGAAAACATAATCCATGTACAAAGAGCCACCCACAGCTTCCCTCCCCTGCAACCTTAACACTTACATCTAAATGTTCCATAGTCACATCTCTGAGGGATCCACAGGATGGATGGAGCAGCTGACAGAGGATGGTGTCTGCACCCTTGCAGAACAACATTACTCGATCTTCAGGTGTCCTCACTAAGAATAAACAAATAAAGCAGAGTAACTATATACATCCATTGTTACAAGAACTTGTTTGGGCCACTGAGGGATGGCATGAGGCTGTTCCCATGATATTTGTTTCTGATTCTTCTGGGGGCTAAGCACTCAATGAGTGGTCACAGAAGGTAAGGACTGGTGAGAGTGGGAGGAGACCTTACGGAACCAGCTTTTCTATGGGTTCAATATCATCTGTGGAAGTCTGATGCAGAATCACATTTAGCTTCCCAAGTCCAAGTTCCAGACCAAGGTCCAGATCCAGTAAGGACCAAGAATTAAAAATGACCTTCTTCCTCTTCAGTCTGAGGCTCAAACTAATTGAGAGTAAGACAGTATGAATTTCTCTTATATTGTGTGCCCCTATCTCTAAGTTCAGGGTTTATGGATTTATTCTCTGTTCTTATCTTAGCTTTGGGGGTTCAGACAAGCCATGACTCAGGAACAATAAAGAAGTATATGGTAGCAGACTCCCAAGGAGAAAACATATAGAGTATGTGAGGGAGAAAGTAGGAATGGCTATGTGTTTGTATTTGAGGCATAATACCTTTGAGAAAGCATGTGAGTGGAAGAAAACATTTGTGTGCATATAAAAGGAAGTCTGTATATGAATGTGTATAAAAGACAAATAAGGGGAGAGGACTGACTAGGAGGGGCACCTACCAATAACAGACATCCTCTTGCGCACATTGTTGAAGTCCAAAATAGCCAGCAGTTGGTAGACTTTGGTCTCACCCATTTCAACTACCATGATTGTCTCAGATGTGCGGGAACAGAACACAAAGCCAAAGTTCCTGGCTGCAGTGACAAGGGCACCTTCATCTGGGGACTGAGCCTGGTACACCAGGTTACCTGGAAGGAGAGAAGATGGCAACCAGAACCCACAGAGATGTGCAGCTGAAATCAATCCAGAAGGGACACCAAGGGGCTTATATAAAGATAGAGCCCAAGGGGGGGCATTTTTCTTCAAACTTCCTCACAAGTTTGGCTCTAAGAGGCCAGGTTGTATACAGGTCAGTTTTTTTTTTTTCCTCCTTTCCAATATTTTCAGTGTATTTCACAGACCTGAGTCAGTATTACAGAGGTACATGGGACATGCAATATACACAAATGAACAAAACATAGTTCATTCTCTGATTTTAATGGGTAAAGATGGGTCAGGGCGCTTGTTAAAATGCAAGTTCCTGGGCCCTACTCAAACTTACTGAATCTAGAATCATGAAACTTGGGAGGAGGGAGGAGGAAACTGAATTTTTAACAAATCTCCTGGGTGAGTTTCATGTAGGTTGTTCTGTGTAAATTGTTCCTACATAAGACTGGCTACACTTTGATGAACACTCCTATAAAATAGGACAATAAGGATAGGATATATAGAACATGACAAATGGAATGATGATAATAAGACTGAAAAAATATATATATGAGTATTGTGGGAGTAGGAGACCTTAGTTTTGTCTGGTCCCAGGAATTCAGCTAGGTAGCTATTAAGTCATTTTAAACACCTGCAAACTCAACTGGAAATCTAAGAAAAGAATAGCTGCAACCCTTTTCCAGGCGGCCGGGAAGATGGCAGACATTCAGACCGAGCGTGCCTACCAAAAGCAGCCAACCGTCTTTCAAAATAAGAAGAGGGTCCTACTTGGAGAAACTGGCAAGGAGAAGCTCCTGCGGTACTACAAAAACATCGGTCTGGGCTTCAAGACGCCCAAGGAGGCCATTGAGGGCACCTATATTGACAAGAAATGCCCCTTTACTGGCAATGTCTCCATCCGAGGGCGGATTTTGTCTGGTGTGGTGACCAAAATGAAGATGCAGAGGACTATTGTCATCTGCCAAGACTACCTCCACTACATCCGAAAGTACAACCGCTTTGAGAAAACCCACAAGAACATGTTGGTGCACTTGTCTCCTTGCTTCAGGGATGTCCAGATCGGCGACATTGTCACAGTGGGTGAGTGCCGCCCCTTGAGCAAGACTGTGCGTTTCAATGTGCTCAAAGTCACAAAAGCTGCTGGCACAAAGAAGCAGTTCCAGAAGTTTTGAGGCAAGACTTCTGTCTATACCCCTGAAGAAAATAAAACTGTCTACACCCCTGAAAAAAAAAAAAAAAGAATAGCTGCAACTCTACAAAGAGAAAAGTGATCACTTTCTGCAAGGTAGGAGGTGTGAAGAAGTGAATCTGAGGTGATACATGGGAAAATAAACCTTGCGGGGAGGGACTGAGGGGGAGGGATCCTCCATCAGTTAGCTACCGGGACATGACATAGCAGCTGAGTGCAAATCAGAACTTTTAGAAGTCTGCTTCGGTGAGGGATGCCCATGCCTGAAAGGTGCTCAGGCAGTGAAGCAGAGGCAGAATCCTAGGTGGGACAGTGTGTTTCAGGAAGACCGAGGGGCGCCTGAGTGCACAGAGTTCCTAGACATTGGAGCGGGGAAGCCAGCTGGAATCAGTGAGCCCAGAAGTGGGCTCTCAGCTTGTGGCTGCCATAAACCTGGAACTGTCACAGTTGGCATGTCTGCTTTCAGAGCAGGGGCCTAACAAACAGCAGAACCAGTGAGACTTCCCTTCCTCCCCTGGGAAGAATGGTGCAGAAGTGTGTTGCAAGGCACACAAACAGGGTTGTGTGCCTGAGAAAGAAATGCTCAGTCATGGGTTGGGTGAGCACAGAGTGCAGACAGAAACCAGGGAGACAGGAGTGACTGACTGCTTTTCCCTGAGGGTGCACAGAAGGGGGGGCAAGCTTCCCGCTAGAGGCTAGAGATTGGGAGGCTGCCATTTGCATTCTCATCCTTTAAAGCTACACAGAAAGCCTTTGGGAAACAAAAGCCACATAGAGCAATCTGGAGCTGATTACTTAGCCTGACACCCTAGCCAGGGCAGTGCAATCTATGCTTCCTGCCTCCTCACCCCCATCACGGCCAAAGACACTTGAGAATCATCGCAAAAGGCCATGCCCTCAGAATATCAGTGAAAATATCCAGCCAAGACCATGTTTGCCAATCATTGAGAACTGCAAAAAACTCCAATGCCAGGGGAATATAGCATATAGAATTCATTGTTTATTTCCCCATGATTCTTTAGTCTTTAAATTTTAATCTTTTTCTCTTTCCTCTTTCAACCAATTTCTTATTGTATCAACTTTAAAAAAACTTTTTTAATTTTCATTTTTATAGTTATATTCTATCCTTTCATTGCATTTAATTTTATTTTTGTATATATGTAAGTTTTTCTTTACAATTTTGGGATGCAGTTTCTTCTAAGAGGCCAAAATTTAACCAGAATCTATTGTATGGCTCTGTTCTCTTCACCTGTCTGATCATATTTGCTTTTTTTCCTTTTTTTCTTTCTCCTTCTTTTCTGTTTTGTTCAACTTTTTATTTTATTTTTTTTTAGATTTTATTTATTTATTCATGAGAGTCACAGAGAGGCAGAGACACAGGCAGGGGAGAAGGAGGCTCCCTGTGGGGAGCCTGATGTGGTACTTGATCACAGGATCCCGGGATCATGACCTGAGCCAAAGGCAGACTGGTCAACTGCTGAGCCACCGAGGCATCCCTAGAGTTTTTTTTTTTTTAAGATTTTATTTATTTATTTATTCATGATAGACAGAGAGAGAGAGAGAGAGAGAGAGAGGCAGAGACACAGGCAGAGGGAGAAGCAGGCTCCATGATGGGAGCCCGACGTGGGACTTGATCCTGGGACTCCAGGATCACGCCCTGGGCCAAAGGCAGGTGCTGAACCACTGAGCCTCCCAGGGATCCCCCTAAAGTCTTTTTTAAAAAGATTTATTCATGAGAGACACAGAGGGAGACAGGCAGAGACATAGGCAGAGGGAGAAGCAGGCTCCCTGCAGGGAGCCCCATGGGGGACTCGATCCCTGGACCCAGGATCATACCCTGAGCTGAATGCAGATGCTCAACTGCTAAGCCACCCAGGCATCCCTTTGTTAAAATATTTTTAGATTTTCATCTTTACAGTCACATTTTATCCTTTCAATGTATTTAATTTTATTTTTGTATATATATGTTTTCTTTCTTTACAATTTTGAGATGTAGTGTCTTCTAACAGACCAAAATACACTCGGGATATAGTATATTGCTCTGTTCTGTTCACCTATATGTTTATATTCCTTTTTTTGTCTTTTAATTTTTACTTTTATAGTTACATTCTATCCTTTCATTGTATTTAATTTTTATGGACATATAAAGGTTATGGACATATAAAGGTTTTGGACATATAAGATTTTCTTTCATTAAAATTTTGGGATCTAGTTTTCTAACAAATGGACCAAAATACACACAAGATCCAGTGAATTGCTCTATTGTGTTCACCTGTCTGATTATATTTTGTTTAAAAAAATTTTCTTTTCAGTTTCAAATCTCTTCTGAGTTGTTTAGTGTATATTTCTCTGAGGTCATTGTTGCCATTTTAGTATTTAAAAAAAATTTTTTTTTTAATTTTTTATTGGAATTCAATTTGCCAACATATAGCATAACACCCAGTGCTCATCCCGTCAAGTGCCCCGCTCAGTGCCCATCACTATTTTAGTATTTTGTTATCTCATTCATCTATTCTTCTCTGGAAAGAATGAGAAGATGGAGAAACTCACCTCAAAAAAAGAGAACAAGAGGCAGTACTGACTGCCAGGGAACTAATCAATATAGACATAAGTAAGATGTCAGAACTAGAGTTCAGAATAACAATTATAAAGATACTAGCTGGGCTGGAAAAAAAGTATAGATGACACTAGAAAATCCCTTTTGGGAGAAATAAAAGAATTAAAATCTAGTTAAGTTGAAATAAAAAAGGCTATTAATAAAATGCAATAAAAATGGAGGCCCTAACTGCTAGTATAAATTAGGCAGAAGAGAGAATTAGTGACATAAAAGAGAAAATGATGGAGAATAAAGAAGCTGAGAAAAAAGAGAGATAAGCAACAACTGGATCACGAGAGGAGAATTTGAGAGATAATACCATAAAGTGAAACAATATTAGAATAATTGGGATCCCAGAAGAAGAGAAGAGAGAAGAGGGAAGAAAGTAAACTGGAGCAAATTATAGCAGAGAACTTCCCTAATCTGGGGAAGGAAACAGGCATTCAAATCTGGGAGGAACAGAGAACCCTCCTCAAAATCAGTAAAAATAGGTCAACATCCCAACATACAACAGTGAAACTTGCAAATCTCAGAGACAAAGAGAAAATCCTGAAAGCAGCTAGGGACAAGAGGTCTGTAACCTACAAGGGTAGAAATAGTAGACTGGCACCTGACCTATCCACAGAGAGCTGGTAGGTCAGAAAGGACCAGTATGATATATTCAGGGTGCTAAATGAGAAAAATACACAGCCAACAATACATTATCCAGCTAGGATGTCATTCAAAATAGAAGGAGAAATAAAAAACTTCCAGAACAAACAGAAACTAAAAGAATGTGTGATAACCAAACCAGCCCTACAAGAAATATTAAAAGGAATCCTTTAAGTGAAGAGAGAGTCCTGAAGTAACACAGACCAGAAAGGAACAGAGACAATATACAGAAACAATGACTTTACAGGTAATATAATGGCACTAAATTCATATCTTTCAATAGTTACTCTGAATGTAAATGCATTAAATTCCCCAATCAAAAGACACAGGGTATCAGATTGGATAAAAATGCAAGACCCACTGATATGCTGTCTGTAAGAGACTCATTTTAGACCCAAAGACATCTTTAGACTGAAAGTGAGGGGGTGGAGAACCATTTATCATGCTAATGGACATCAAAAGAAAGTTGGGGTGGCAATCCTTATATCAGACAAATTAGATTTTAAGCTAAAGACTATAATAAGAGATGAGGAAGGACACTATATCATAAAGGGTCTATCCAACAAGAATTTCTAACAATTGTAAATATTTATGCCCTAACATGGGAACAGCCAATTATATAAGCCAATTAATAACAAAATTAAAGAAACATATCAATAATAATACAGTAATAGTTGAGGACTTTAACACCGCACTCACTGCAATGGACAGATACTCTAAGCAGAAGATCAACAAGGAAACAAGGGCTTTGAATAACACACTGGACCAGATGGACTTCTCAGATATATTCAGAACATTCCATTCTAAAGCAATAGAATACACATTCTTCTTGAGTGCATATGGAAAATTCTCCAAAACAGATCACATACTGGGTCACAAATCAGGTCTCACCTAGTACCAAAGAATTGGAATCATTCCCTGCATATTTTCATACCACAATGGTTTGAAACTGAAAATCACAGAAGGAAATACGGAAAGCACTCAAATACATGGAGGCCAAAGAACATCCTACTAAAGAATGAATGGGTCAACCAGGAAATTAAAGAAGAATTTAAAAAATTAACAGAAACAAATGAAAATGAAAACACAACTGTTCAAAACCTTTGGGATGCAACAATGGTGGTCCTAAGAGGGAAGTATATAGCAATACAAGCCTTTCTTAAGAAATAAGAACCTTATACCTAAAGGGGCTGGAGAAAGAACAGCAAATAAAGCCTAAACCCAGCAGAAGAGAATTAATAAAGATTTTAGAGCAGAAATCAATGAAATAGAAACCAAAAGAACAGTAGAATAGATTAATGAAACTAAGAGGTGGTTCTCTGAATGAATTGAATGAATTAATAAAATTGATAAACCCCTGGCCAAACTTATCAAAAAGAAAAGAGAAAGGACCCAAATGACCCAAATAAATAAAATCATGAATGAAAGATGGGAGATCACAACCAACACTGAAGAAGTACAAACAATTATAAAAGCATAATATGAGTTACTATATGCCAACAAATTAGGCATTCTAAAAGGAATGGATGCAATCCTAGAGACATATAAACCACCAAAACTGAAACAGGAAGAAATAGAAAACAGGAAGAAATAGAAAAGAAATAGAAAACTCAGCAGACCTCTAACCAGAAAGGAAATTGAAGCAGTAATTAAGAGTCTTCCAACAAGAGTCCAGGGTCAGATGACTTCCCATCTTGGAATTCTACCAAAAGGGAATTCTACCCAAGGGGAATTCTACCAAACATTTAAAGAATTAATACCTATTATTCTGAAGCTGTTTCAAAAAAATAGAGATGGAGGAAAACTTCTAAACTCATTCTATACAGCCAGCATTATCTTGATCCCAAAACCAAAGACCCCACAAAAAAGGAGAATTACGGACCAGTATCCCTGATGAACATGGATGCAAAAATTCTCACCAAAATACTAGCCAATATGATCCAACAGTTCATTAAAAGGATTTTCACCATGACCAAGTAGGATTTATTCCTGGGCTGCAAGCATGGCTCAATATCTGCAAATCAATCAATGGGATACACTACATTAATAAAAGAAAGGATGAGAACAATGTGATCCCCTTAACTGATGCAGAATAAACATATGATAAAGTACAGCATCTTTTCCTCAGTAAAGCTCTTCATAGAAGGAACATCCCTCAATATCATAAAAGCCATCTATAAAAAAACCACAGTAAATATCATTATTAATGGGGAAAAACTGAGAGCATTTCCCCTAAGATCAGGAACATGGCAGGGATGTCCACTACCACCACCACTGTTCAACATAGTACTAGAAGTCCTAGCCTCGGCAATCAGACAAAAGAAATAAAAAGCATCTGAATTAGCAAAGAAGACATGAAACTTTCACTCTCTGCAGATGATGTAATACTCTATATGGAAAACCCAAAAGACTCCACCCCCAAAATTGCTAGAACTCATGTAAGGTTCAGCAAAGTCACAGGATATAAAATCAACGCACAGAAATCAGTTGCATTTCAATACACTGACAATGAGACAGAAGAAAGAAATTACGGAGTCAATCCCAAATACAATTGCACCAAAACCCATAAGATACCTAGGAATAAACCTAACCAAAGAGGTAAAGAATCTGTACTCAGAAAACTATAGAACACTCAAGAAAGAAATTAAGGAAAACAAAAAGAAATAGAAAAACATTCTATGCTCATGGATTGGAAGAACAAACATTGTTAAAATGTCTATGCTACCTAAAGCAATCAATGCATTCAATGCAATCCCTATCAAAATTCCATCAATTTATTTCATACAGTTGGAACAAATAATTCTAAAATTTGTATGGAACCAGAGAAAGATCCCAAATAGCCAAAGGAATATTGAAAAAGAAAACCAAAACTGGTGGCATCAGCATTCTGGCCTTCAAGCTGTATTACAAAGCTATAATCATCAAGACAGTATGGTAGTGGCACAAAAACAGACACATAGATCAATGGAACAGAATAGAGAACCCAGAAATGGACCCTCAACTCTGTAGTCGACTAACCTTTGACAAAGCAGAAAAGACTATCCAATGGGAAAGACAGTCTCTTCAACAAATGGTGTTGGGAAAATTAGATAGCCACGTGCAGAAGAATGAAACTGGACCATTTTCTTTCACAGTACACAAAAATAAATTCAAAAGGGATGACAAACCTAAATGTGAAACAAGAATTCATCAAAATCCTAGAGGAGAACACAGGCAGCAACCTTTATGACCTTGGCTGCAGCAACATCGTACTAGGCATGTCTCCAAAGGCAAAGGAACAAAAACAAGAATGAACTATTGGAACTTCATCAAGATAAAAAGCTTTTGCACAGCAAAGGAAACAGTTGACAAAACCAAAAGGCAACCTACAGGATGGGAGAAGATATTTGCAAATGACTTGTCAGATAAAGGGCTAGTATCCAAAATCTATAAAGAACTTATCAAACTCAGCACCCAAAGAACAAAAAATCCAGTCAAGAAATGGGCAGAAGACATGCACAGACATTTCTCCAAAGACTACAAATAAATGGCCAACAGACACATGAAAAACTACTCCACATCACTCAGCATCAAGGAAATACAAATGAAAACCACAATGAAATACCATCTCACACTAGTCAGAATGACTAAAATGAGGAAACAACAGGTATTGATGAAGATGTGGAGAAAGGGGAACCCTCTTACACTGTTGGTTTGAATGCAAGCTAGAGCAGCCACTCTGGAAAACAGTACGGAAGTTCCTCAAAAAGTTGAAAGCAGTGCTACCCTATGACCCAGCAATTGCACTACTGGGTATTTATGCCAAAGATACAAATACAGTGATCTGAAGGGGCACCTGCACCCCAGTGTTTATAGCAGCAATGTCCACAATAGCCAAACTATGGCAAGAGCCCAGATGTCCACCAACAGATGAATGGATAAAGAAGATGTGGTATATATATATAATGAACTCAGCAATAAAGGAAGAAGAAGAAAGAAAGAAAGAAAGAAAGAAAGAAAGAAAGAAAGAAAGAAAGAAAGAAAGAAAGAAAGAAAGAAAGGAAGAAGAAATGTTGCTATTTGCAACAATATGTTTGGAACTAGAGGATATTATGCTAAGCGAAATAAATCAATCAGAGAAATACAATTATCATATGATCTCACTCATATGTGGAACTTAAGAAACAAAACAGAGGATCTAGGGGAAGCGAGGAAAAAATAAAACAAGATGAAATCCGAGAGGGAGACAAACCATAAGAGACTCTTAGTCATAGGAAAAAGCTGGAGTGGAGCAGGATGGGATGGCATAACTGGGTGATGGACATTAAGGAGGGCATGTGATGTAATGAGTACTGAGTATTATATAAGATTGATGAATCACTGATCTCTACGTCTGAAACCAATAATACATTATATGTTAATTACCTGAATTTAAATAAAATTCAAAAAATAAATGACTATTTTTACCTTTGAAACTCTTACCCTGGGAAGCTAAATGACTCACTCTGTTGAATCAGTCTTTCAACTTGATGGGATGAGCACTGGGTGTTATTCTGTATGTTGGCAAATTGAACACCAATAAAAAATAAATTTATTATTAAAAAAAAAGAATGAGTCTTTCAATCTTACGTTACTCAAGGTATTTCTGTAACTCTTCTTTAATTTTTTTTTACAGCAGAGTAAATTAAAATTTATTCTTTCCCATTTTGCCATTTATAAGGTGATTTTAACTCATAGTTTTCAGTGTCCATAGTTGAAAAAATACTTTCCTAGATTGTGAAGAAACATTTCAGAAAATTAACAACAAAAATCCTTGAATTCAATCCTCAGTTGTGACATATACTATTTTTTTCTCTCACAAACCACTGTATTCTAATAACTGCTTTAAATTATTTTGGTCAAAAAATTATTTTGGTCATAAAGAGAATGGAATGAAAAACTGCACTGTGGGGATCCCTGGGTGTCTCAGTGGTTTAGTGCCTGCCTTTGGCCCAGGGCGCAATCCTGGAGTTCCGGGATCGAGTCTTGCATCAGGCTCCTGGCATGGAGCCTGCTTCTCCCTCTGCCTGTGTCTCTGCCTCTCTCTATGTCTATCATGAATAAATAAATAAAATCTTTAAAAATAAAAATAAAAGAAAAACTGCACTGATCAATGCAAACAATGTAGCACCGAAAAATGCATAACCCATCTTTTAAAATATCACCACAACCTGAGGTATATTTTGGATCATTTCTCTTCTGAAGGTTAATTTGAGTTTTAAAAACAGTTATGTATCATTATAGTCTTATAATTGTGAATAAGGCATATGGGACATATATTTTGGGTCAGACATAAGATGTATCTATGGGATAATGAGACTATTTACTTGTTTCCTACCTTGTCGCTTAAGGCAATAAACAAGGACAATTCCAAATATAATTCAAATAATAGCAACTTGCTAGACCATCAGGTCCAGAGACACCTGTGGTGGGGTGGGATCTCATGGTGTCAAGAGACATGAGATTTGGCTTCTTATCTCTGCCTTCTTAACTATAGGATTTTAGGCAAGTCATTTAATCTCTTTTAGCTTCAGTGTCCTTCTCTATACTACTGAGGTCATTTTTCTTGTTCTGTTTACTTAAGAGGGCTGTTATGAAGATTGTGGATATAACATAAATGCAATCAATTTGTAAAACTCTAAAGTTATATACAAATATAAGGTATTACTAAGGGTAGTATTATATTAAAGGTATATTGCCTTTAAAGGATATAATTTATTTGGTTGCCTAAATTCTTATTTGTTACACACACACACACACACACATACACGTCTTCCTAAATTTTTAAAAAATTTTTATTTATTTATGATAGTCACACACACACAGAAAGAGAGGCAGAGACATAGGCAGAGGGAGAAGCAGGCTCCATGCACCGGGAGCCCGACGTGGGATTTGATCCCGGGTCTCCAGGATCGCGCCCTGGGCCAAAGGCAGGTGCTAAACCGCTGGGCCACCCAGGGATCCCCAGTTTTTTTTTTTTTTTTTTTAGTAGATTCCATATCCAGTGCAGAGCTCAACCTGGGGCCTGTATCTATGACCCTGAGATCAAGACCGGAATCAAGACCTAGAGTCAGATGCTCAACTGACTGAGCCACCCAAGTGCCCCAAAAGCCTTAATTTTTAATCAGTCATTTCCCATTCATTATTTCTAAAAAAGGTTTGAATAAATTCATGGATGTCATAGTCATATTGATTACTAAAGAAACTAGAAACTAGGATATGTGGGGATACTGTAAAAATGTGAAGCAAGAAGAGGACAACTGAACTCATCCTTTAGGAAGTCTTGTCAGAGAAAATGGGGCTGATCTTGGGGACAATTCAGATAGGGTCTGTGACAGAACACTGCTGAATCTCAAGAGCAGAAGCTCTCTAGGTATTATCAAGTTTGACCCCTATCCAATGACTGAATCTTCTTTAAGAATAAGAGGTTGTCTTCTACATGAATATCTCTAGTGACTATAAACTCACTACTTGCCTATCCATTTCATTGCTAGACAATGTTCCCTATTAGAAAGCTCTTAGATTAAGTCATTACAAATGATATCAAACCAAGCCCCCTTTAGCCATCCTAGATTCTATGACATATGCTCAGTCAGTGAGGCCTTAGACCCCTCCTCACCTTCCACTTTTTCTTCCGACATCACAGTATGGCACAATGAGAGTGAGAGGAAAAACAGGTGCACCCAGCGGTCTCCTGTTTTCACTGCTTCCACCAAAGTCTTGTCATAAAATGAAAACTTAGGATCAGCCAGTTTGTTGTAGGAGAAGTCGACCTTTTCCCTTTCCTGGAACATAAAAGCCAGAACAAACTTCTCAGTGGCAGTCTGATACTTTACAGAAGACCGATGTGGGGACAACTTCTGTAATATGATGAGAACTCTGAACTCTTAGGAGGAGGATGGGAAGAGAAAATCAAGATAAATGGAGGAAATTCTGTGCTGGTTTCTAAGGCCTTTGTAGCTCTGACCTGGACCATCCATTCACTTGGGCCAGAAAAGATCCATCCCACAGAAGACAAACTGAGCACTGCTTGGCAGACCCTTCTGGTTCACTTTCTTCCCCAGCTACCCGGAATGATCAGTGGCCATCTTTAGGTTCTACTCTTCCAAGTCCCAAATCCATGATAATCAAACCTGAGGATATAAGGGTAGGTAATTGCTCCATAATAGTAAATGGGGTCTGGAAAAAGTTTTTTCTCTAGCTGCCCTGATTTTGGGTGCTGAAAAGGGAACAGAATTTTAAGTACAGTGATATCACTGTGTTGCACTACTTCTATTTAACTCCACACAGGGTTAGAGAGGAATACTGTATGATAGAGGTAAGGTTGTATCATTTTACTTAACCCATCAGCATACCTGGTTCCTTATTGCTTCTAATCCTCATGGTCATTGCCCTTGTCTCAATCTTTGGACCTAATATTCACTAACATTTTCCTGGCCCCTTTAGATACAGACTCTCATTCTCCATTTCAGCTAGGCTTTTAGGTACCTTGGGTAAATATTTTTTCTGACTCAATTTGGCCCGAAACACTATTATCTCCATCCTGGAGTGTCATGTTAGTAACAGACTTCTCCAATCCATACCAGAACTCTCAAGGATATTTCTCCAGTTCTTTGTAGTTGTGGTGCTACCTGTGTTGGGCCCCAATATGTCAAGTACAGTCAGAACTGTCCTCGTTCATGCTATGTTGGGAAAAGGGAGTTTGTATTAAGCTATATTGGCTCTTTTCTATATCCCGCCTAGAAGGAGTTTTGTCATAGCAGTGATCAAGTATGGTCAGGTTCAGAGCCAAGCCCCAGACCTGACCAATCACAGAATTGTGAGCTCTGGAAGTTTGTGAGTTCAGTAATTTAAGATAATTCATTACTTAGCATCTCCTGAGGCTTTTCTAGAATTGGGCTCTTAAACTGGCATGTTCTTTGAAACTGAAGCTGGTGAGTGATGAGAGAAAAGTTGGAGAGGTAGGCATGAGGTAGATCCTGCATTGCCATTTACATGCAGTCCCTAGTCATAGCAATTTTCTGCTGGAAGTGACATAATAGATTTGTGTCAGAGAAAGTCCTCTGGTAGCAGCATGGAGAATATATTGGAACTAGCAAGATGAGAAGCAGGGAGACCAGTTAGGAGGCCATTCAGTAATTCACAAGAGAAATGGTGCAGTAACAATAAATACTAAATTAAGGTGATGATTTGAAAATATAGGAAGGTAGAATTGATACAACATGGTATGAGGGGTGACAGAGGCAAAGAGTTAAGAAAAATTTATATTTCTAATTGGGCCCCTGGATAGATGATAACACTATTCACTGAGATAGGATACCTATCAGGAAGAAGTTTTTGACAGGCTGAATTGGAGATACTTGAAGGACTTACAGATAGCAATGAAAGTAGACGTATATAGTTTTGAAGCTTAGGTAAGATGTCTGAGCTGGTTTCTAATCTCCCCTTCCAGACAAGTAATGTTTGAGAACATTGGACCTGGCTGGATACAGGAGTGAGGCAGGGTGGGCTTGGAGCTGCAGTATAGCACAATCTGAGAGGCAGCATTTATGCATAATTCTGAAACTGAAATCAAACATCCAGTTAAGGTTGAAAGGCAAATCCAGGTACTAGACAAAAGGATGGAAACTGGGATATCAGGTGAGAGGAAGGGGATTCAGAATGGAGGGTAGAGGTGGCAACTGAGGAAACTCCTTGAGGTGCTGTGACATAGCTATAGACAGTTTTTATAAAATATTTTTAGTTTTGGCTGTGGGTGGGAGAGAGCTACAAAGGATTCCTTGGATAGATGGATTTGGAGGTCATTAGTAAGTAGGTGGTAGCTAAAGCCATGTAAATACATGAGATTATTCAGGGGAATTATACAGATGGGGAAGAGGTTCAATAAGAGAGGCTTGAAGAACACCAGTACCTATGGCCAAGCTGATAGGAAAAAGCAATCAAATAGGAAGAAAAAAACAAGCATTATTTAACAGAAGCCAATGGACAAGAAAACTTTAAGAAAAAGTGGAGTTTAAGTGTTAAAATCTGCAGAGAAGTTGGGTAAGGACATAAGAGCAAGGTAGTCATTAGTGACCTTGGCTAGGATAGTTTCAGTGGATATGACAGGACAGAGTCTGATTACAGAGAGTAGGTTGAAGAATGAAAGAAAGGTGAGGAGTTAGAGATCTCTGTAATTGCCTGTTTACTTATATGGCTCCTCCTTGAGTAGGCCAAGTCTTTGAAGGTAGGGAACAAGTCTCTTTTGTTTTCCTCCAACCACTAATATTTACTCAAAGTCTGACATATGGTTGATGCTCAGTAAGTATTTTGGACTGATGGAGACAGGTAATGGCCAGAGGGTAATGCAGGAATCGCTCTAAGTGCTTTTAAAAATATATGAATAAAGTAAAATATAAAAATTATTATTACTGGTTGCCTCTGGCTAATGGACTAAGGGTTATTTTAACTATTTTATTTTAAATTAATAGTCTTTTTATTTTTATCTATTTATTTATTTTTAAAGATTTTATTTATTTATTCATGAGAGACACACAGAGAGGCAGAGACACAGGCAGAGGGACAAGCAGGCTCCCTGCAGAGAGCCCAATGCAGGATTTGATCCTGGGATCGCATCCTGAGCTGAAGGCAGATGCTCAACCACTGAGCCACCCAGGCACCTCTAAATTAAGTCTTTTTTAAAATAGTCTTAGGTTATAGAAAAATTGAGCAGAAGTACATGGAGTTCGTTATACTCTCTCCTTTCTACTCCAATATCCCACATTAGTGTAGCACATTTGTTACAATTGAGGAACCAATATTGATACATTAGTATGAACTAAAGTCTATCGTTTACATTAGAATTTATTCTGCATTGTATAATTCTATGGGTTTTGAAACATGCATATTGTAATTAATCCACCATGATAATATCACACAGAATAGTTTCACTGCCCTAAAAATCTCCGGTGCACCAATGCTTCATCTCTCTCTCCACCTCTCCCTAAACCCCTGGCAACCACTGATCTTTTTACTGTCTTTACTGTTTTACCCTTTCCAGAATGTCATATAGTTGGAATCATACAGTATATATAGCCTTTTCAGTTTGGCTTCTTTCATTTAACAATATGCATATTTTAAAAGATTTTGTTTATTTATTCATGAGAGACACACAGAGAGAGGCAGAGACATAGGCAGAGGGAGAGAAGCAAGCTTTCAGCAGGGAGCGTGATGTGGGACTCAATCTCAGTACCCCAGGATCACGACCTGAATCAAAGGCAGATACTCAACCACTGAGCCACCCAGGCATCCCTAGCAATATGCATTTAAAGTTCTTCCTTTTGTGTCTGTGTGTGGCTTGATAGTTCATTTCTTTTTACTGCTGAATAATATTCCATTTTATGGATGTGCTAAGTATTTTTTTAAAGAAAGGGAAAACTTGAACTGAGGTGAAAAAACCACATAGGAAGATAAGTTTCAGGTATTAAGAAGGAGAACATAGGAGGTTCCTGCTGAAGTAGGAAGGGATGGAATCTAGAATACAGAGATGAGTATTGAAAGAAAAAGTGATACCCTTTCCGGGGATGTAAACGTAGGCTATTTATGAATGGAAAAGGGTATTTAGCTGATAGTTGGAATTTTTCTCAGTAAAGTTGAAGACTATCATCTGCTGCATATTGAGGGTAGACAGGGGCATGGTAGAAGGCCTGAGAGTGGTGAATTCTTTAATAGTTAATGTGCAGAATTAAGTATGAAGCTGATCACAAATTAGTAAAAAATCATCCAAGTGGCACTGGAAGCCTAGAAGTTGTTGGAGTCTCCGAGTTTTTAATGAGTCTCTGACCTCCAAAAACTGCTTGGTACTCTGAGATTAGGAACAGAGGTTTGGTTACTTAAAAGATGAGATTTGCTTGGTGATTAAAGAGAACAAGGAGTAGTAAGGTATTGAGAATGTTTATGATCTTGGTACGGACAGGGGGCAAGAAAGGAAAGGAAGTCAAGTCATGAAGGATTGACAGACTGGAGAAAAAGAGAGTTGAGGGTTTGTAAATCTTCCTAAGATAAGAAAGCAGGCATAGCAGGAGTCAAGTACCAATAGGGATGGACAAATAAAGTGTGTGATCAGAGATCATGACAAGGGAGTACCATTCTGGATGGTGACGTGGAAATGGGAGATTAAGGTTTTTTGAGTACAAGAGATCACCTGAAAGACATATTTTTTCAGACATCTGAAATCATCCACGGTGATAGATCTTGCATAAAAGAAGCCAACACTACCTAAGATAATAGTAGGGATTGAGTGGAGAGGGAGAATAGGAGCCAAGTTTCAAAGTCCTCAGTGAATGAGGTGAAGAAGCCAGAGGCTGTGTAGATGTCAACGACAAGAAGAATGAAAAAGGAGTATTGGCAGAAGTCATAAGCATCACAGGAGGAAAGACTATATGAGGAAGAAAAAGTAATGGTTTAAAAGTGGTACAGGATAATGAAGGCAGTATTTTCAGGCTTTTGGTATGTGGAATAGGAGAGATGGAAGAAAAGGGATGTTCTCAGGGAAATTCATGTTTGAATCAAGGCAGGGAGAAAAAAGCATTTTTTTAATGAAGAACTAAGTCTATAGGTAAGCTTGTTTATAAGAGAACAAAGATTCTACTGATCCAGTGGAAAACATGTTATGGTTAGTCAGTAATGGAAAGAAGAGGTAGTGGAAAGAAACTCCAGAATAAGTACTTACTCTCTACAAACTATAACTTTGTTTATATTACCAAGGTCATTATCAGAGTGCCTGGAAGAAGACTGAAGGCAAAACAAAACAAAACAAAAAAAGGATTTTCTTTCCCTTTTCCAATCTCTTTGGATAGATATGGATGAGGCAGTAGTTGGGAGCTGGAGTTAGCTATTTGGTACATAAGTCAAGTGGCTGAGGGTATAGAATTGGTTCTAGAAGGAAAGGGATAGAGTGAGGAGTACCATGAAGGTAACAGAGAAAGCCCTATGAAGGGATGTTAAAATCAAATCCATAAACAAAAGCTGAGATCCCATACTGCAGAAAATAGTCAAAATGAACTAGTTAGAAAGAGAAAAGAATGAAAAGGAAGATATTTTTATAATTGTGTGGGTTAGGACTATTGAATATGTCACAAATCCTAAAGCTATAAATCCTTAAAAGCACAAATCCTAAAAAGACGGACAGATTCGATCACATATATTAGAAACTTCTACACAGAAAAAAATATATAAACAAAAAACAAAAGACAAAAATGGGGAAAGTAACTGTAATGTATGTGCCAAAAGAAGAGCTATTATTTTTTACTATATACAGAGTACTTTCAAATAAGAAAAAAGGGCAAATAATATGAACAGGTGACTCACAAAATAACTATAAATAGGAAATAAAGTGGGTAGAGGAAGGAAAATAAACACAAAAAATGATTCAACCTGATTAGTGATCAAAGAAAGGTAAGTTACATGAGATGCCATTTTGCACCAATTAAATTTCTAAAGATTAAAGGATTATTAATATCCAGTACTGATAAGGATGTGGGGAAAAAAGAATTCTCATATATTTTTGGTGGGATTATAAATTTATGTAATCTATCTAGAGAGCAATATGGCAATATTAAGTGCATTAAGGGATCCCTGGGTGGCGCAGCGGTTTGGCGCCTGCCTTTGGCCCAGGGCGCGATCCTGGAGACCCGGGATCGAATCCCACATCAGGCTCCCGGTGCATGGAGCCTGCTTCTCCCTCTGCCTGTGTCTCTGTGCCTCTCTCTCTCTCTCTGTGACTATCATAAATAAATAAAAATTTTAAAAAAAATGCAGCTACCCTTTCACAAGTAAACTTCACTTCTAGGACTTTATTCTAAGGAAATAATTATCAGAAGAGACAAAAAAATGTATGTACCAGGGCTCTTTCCACAAATGGTATTTATGTTAGCAAAAGAAAATGAAACAAAAATAGGGGATTAGTTAAATAAATTAAGGTACACCAACACAACTGGATATGCCACTCTTTCAAAATGATGTTAGAGACCTAAATTTTTTTTATAGACCTAAATTTATGGACATGGAAAGAAGACTACAATATATAACCAGTAAATAAAAAGGAAGCTGAAAACATGCTATAATGTTTCCTCTTCCTTCCTTTTTTTCCCTCCCATTTTCTTTCTTCCCACCTCTCTCCCATCCTCCATATATCTATCATCAGATCTCTATGTATACATGTATGCATATATACACATGAAAACTATCTGAAAGAATATATTCCCAAATTTTACATTGGTTTTCTACAAGGGATTGAGTAATTTAAACTTTTTCTTCATACATTTCTGTATTGTTTGGACTTACTGAGCATAGATTTTATCTTTTAAACAGAAAAAAACCAAGAACATTATTTTCATTTTATTTTATTTTTATTTTTATTTTTTTAAAGATTTTATTTATTTATTCATGAGAGACACACACACAGAGAGAGAGGCTGAGACACAGGCAGAGGGAGAAGCAGGCTTCATGCAAGGAGCCTGATGTGGGACTTGATCCTGGGTCCCCAGGATCACACTCTGGGCTGCAGGCGGCGCTAAACAGCTGCACCACCGGGGCTGCCCCATTATTTTCATTTTAAAACATGAATCCAAATACCCTCAAATAGACATAGGCCACTTAATATAATGCTTTCTGATATTTTGGGGTCAATAAAAACTTTACTATTTCAGGGGCTAAGGGACTCCCAATTTGTGTCAAAGATGCTGCTATGCAGCATGGCCTCAGCAACCACATGCATTTCACAGGGAGCTTTTTTTTTTTTTTAAGATTTTATTCATTTATTCATGAGAGACAGAGAGAGAGAGGCAGAGACACAGGCAGAGGGAGAAGCAGGCTCCATGCAAGGAGCCCGATGTGGGACTTGATCCTGGGACTCCAGGATCATGCCTGGGCCAAAGGCAGGTGCCAAACCCCTAAGCCACCCAGGGATCCCCCTTGCAGGGAGCTTTAATCACTCACATCAGAGACATCCACATTCTGTTCATTCTTATAGCCACCACCTGTTGGTAAGGAAATAAAACAGAGACTTGACAAGGGTTTTAGAGAAAGGTTTAAATTTTGTTGTGTGGTAAAATATATATAAAATTTTAATCCTTTTTTAGTGTACAATTCAGTGGCATTAATTACATTCACAATGTGCAACAATCACCATTACATATTTCCAAACTTTGTTTAGCATCCTAAACAGAAAGTCTCCAATTCCTCCCAGTCTGTGGTGAACTCTACTTTTTGTCTCTGTGAATTTGTCTATTCTAGATATTTCATGTAAGTAGAATCATGCAATATTTCCTTTTGTGTTTGGTTTATTTCACTTAACATAAAGTTTTCAAGAATCATTCATGTTGGAGCATGTCTCAGAACTTCATTACTTTTTATGACTGAATAATATTCCTATGCACGGATATACTGCAATTTGTTTATCCATTCAACTGATGTTGGAAACATGGTTGTTTTTACCTTTGGGCTATTGTGAAAAATGCTGCAATGAATGTCAGCATAGATCTATCTGTTTGAATCCCTGTTTTCAATTTTTTGAGAGGAATAAACCTAGGAAACAGCTTATTTCTTCTGATTCTATCATCCTAGACTTCCAGTCAAGCTACTTCGAATACCCTCAGGCCACCTAGTCCTCTGTGCCCTGATATGATCTACTCCCCAAGCCAATAGTAAGAAAAGGTCATTTTCTTGGGCCCCAATTCTTCTATCTTAAGTGCAAGTGAGGTTAGGTTGGAAGTTATCGCTGGATCTTGGAAAGACCTTCTACCTCAGGAAGACTTCCAATCAGAAAAGTTACCTAGAAGAGATATGAAAATAGTGCAAGAATGTTTAGAATTCTTGGCTAGGAGATAGTACAGACAGAATGGTGGTGGAAGACAGTCTGATGTCAACCACACACAGAAACACTCATGGCCCTTTCAACTTTATCCAGTATATTGTCACATCTTACAATGAGCCAAGGAATTAAGATCCTCACTCAAATCAACTCATCTAAAAATAGGCTTTCAGAATTTATACATATGAAAACTTGTTTGACAGGGATAACAGGAAATAGTAGAGTGCGCTAGCTTTTTTTAACCTTAAATTTTTAAGTTTTTTTTTTTTTTTAAATTTTTTTCTTTATTTATTTATGATAGTCACAGAGAGAGAGAGAGAGAGAGAGAGAGAGGCAGAGACACAGGCAGAGGGAGAAGCAGGCTCCATGCACCGGGAGCCTGACGTGGGACTCGATCCCGGGTCTCCAGGATCCTGCCCTGGGCCAAAGGCAGGCGCCAAACCGCTGCGCCACCCAGGAATCCCATTTTTTTAATTGAGGTAAAATACACATAACATACAATTAGCCATTTTAAAGGGTACAATTCAGAGGCAGCTAGTGCATCCACAATGTGTAACTACACATCTCTCTAGTTTCAAAGCTTTTTCATCACCCCAGAAGAATGTCCCATGTGCTTTAGCTTTTTAGAGGTAATCACCCTTCTCAGCTAGTTAGTGCACTGGGCATGAATGTTCACATACTAGAAGACTTAACATTGTCACAAAAATAAATTTATGCTTAAGGCATGAAATGAATATGGAATTGGTCATCAGAGACACTGACCAAAATGACTATCCTTTGATGGCTTCTCTCAAGACTGATTATTGGTCAAAAGGGGAACCAGGAGATTAGCAGCTTCAACAATATGCTGGTTTCTCTGTCTGATTTAATAAGCGAGTGAACTGATACTCTCAAGACATCAGGAATTTCTCTGAGGACAGAGATTAAGTCTTGTACATCTTGGTATTTCCAATGTCCAACACAATGGATTACTTCTATAAGGTGTTAAATAAATACTTTTTGGTAAGCAACTGAATAGAGTAGGCGATCTTTGCCTAGTGAATAGAGAAGGTTGTGAGAATAAGAGGTAAATGTGAATTTCAGAAGCATATAGATTTAGAGGTAGATTAGTCCTGAAAACAATTTGCAAAGCAGAATTTCCCGAGGACTCAGGGAAATCAGGAAGACATGCATACCGTAGAATATCCCATTAATAGAACACTTATTGAAAACCATGATGTTCTGAGTCAGGGTTCCTGTTTTGTCAGAGAACACGTATTTGACCTGGCCGAGCTCTTCATTAAGAGTGGTGGTGCGAGCCCGTGCTGGTGTGTTCTTTGGTGCATAAAACATCTTCCGATCCCAGTTGATATAGCAACTGTTGCCCAATCTTATTATCTCAACACTATAAAGAAAGCAAGAAAAGAAGGGTCCTGCATTAGAACAGATCAAATACATCATCCTGGTTTCCTTCTTAATAGTCCTGTGATAGGTCAGGGTGAGCATCTGAAAATCAGAATATCTTCCTTGGGAACCTACCATGGATTTTGAAGGATCCTTCCCACCAGCCAACCCAATATAATTCTGATTTTGATCATTATTCAGGGCTTTCCTACCTGAGGCATACCTGATTACTTTTGTTGGGGCATAAGCCTCCTTTCATTCTTTCTTCTTTCAAAACATACCCAGGAAAAGTAAAATATTTTGAATTTCTACAGTAATACAAGGCCTGATAGAATTAAGAATTAACTAACAAAAGGCTGCCTAGGTCTAATTAGAGGATTACTGTGGCTGTCATGTTAATCCACTGGTGAGGAAGAGAGGGAAACTTGAAACACTTAGAAGCTTCTTTGTTTCAGAAGAAGAGAAGGATCTGTGAAAATCAGAAACAGCTATGGAAGCAGACCTTCTGATAAATTTCCTGGCTGACCTAATCTGCCTGTGGGGTAGCTTCTCCCTCTTTCCCACCCTCAAAAGTGTCCTCTTCACTTTATCTGAATTTTCCCTATTGTCTTTGTCAGATTCCTCATCTGTTCCAAATAAGGTACATTATAGATTTTTTATGGTTATCAAGCATCTGCATTTTAAAACAGTTAAGATTTTAAAGGGGCCTCCTTCCTATCATCATTCATGCTTAATGTGTGTTTGTTCAGGTTGCTTCTAAGAGACAGCTGCATTGAGCAACATGATTTTTTAACTTAGGGGAGGTAGGTGGGCTCTAGCCTGCATTATTGACTACTAGACCTTATGCATTGAATCTTGATCCCTCCCTTCCTTTGCTATACTAACCATCATAGCAATTTATCTAAAATCAAACATTTAGTCATATTATTTCTTTCCTTAGAAAGATCTTTGCTGCTTTTAGGATAAAATCCAAACTGCCTGGCCTGGCATTTAAGGCCATCTAACACTTTAGCCTAGGCTACTCACTTGTTCTATGACCAGATCAAGCTTTTAAAAAATACCAAACCTTCCTACATGCTGATCTTCCTGTTTACAATATTGTTTTGTTATTTTATACTTGGTGAATTCTACTCTTTTCTCAAATACCAGTTTATTACTTTTTCTGTAACCCCCCAAGGTTCCAGGTAGAACCAACCCATTCCTTTTCTAGTCTCCCATAGCATTCCCATACATATTTCTATTACATCATTTTCCATATTGTACCATAATTATTTAAGTATTTGTTTCCATGTCTACATGTTTATCTAGAGAAACAGTTGCCTTATTATTCACATTTCTATTCTAGCACCTAATATAGTGCTTGGCACATAGTACGTGCTTAATCAATATTAAATTAATAAGATAGTCGTTTATGGTACTTTTAAGATTGGAATGTCACAGAGCAGAGTTTAAGAAACTTGGGAAGAAGGATGCGAAAACATGTCTGGGTGTGCGTATGTGAAAGGGAATGTTGAAAACAGAAAAAGGAGATCAAAGATTTCTTTTACCTATTTCAAATTTTTGCTCATGAAAAAGAGGAGGAAACATCCTTCTTTTATTCAACTATTTTTTAAAAAGATTTTATTTATTTATTTGAGAGAGAGAGAGAGAAAGAGCATAAGCAGAGGAAGAGGGAGAAGCAGACTCTCTCACTAAGCGGGGAGCTCGATGTGGGGCTTGATCCCAGGTCTCCGGGATCATGACCTGAGCCAAACACCTAACCAACTGAGCTACCCAGGTGCCCCTCTTCTCCAACTTTTAGAAACCAGAATTTAGGTCATAATTATACTTACCTACCATTTGCCACATTGTTTCTACGGGAAAACAAATTGTGAGTTCTGATGAACTGATTTACAAATGAATGTTTGGAACCTATCTCACTGATTAACTAGGGGCTGCCTGGTTTGTGCTTCAACATCACCAAATTTTTGTGCATTTTTTCTAATTATCGCATATGTTTATATGTCTTATTTAGCCATTTACATTATAAGCTATTTGAGGGCAGGGACAATTTTCTTTTTGTTTAACTCACATAGTATCTAGCACAGTATTCTGGATATGGAAAGTACTTAATACAATCTCTAGACATTTTTTTAAGCACTTGGACAAGAAGTTTGGCAGTTTCTTATTATCTTTTTTTTAAGATTTATTTATTTTATTTTGGTTTTTTTTTTTTTTTTGGAAATCTTGCATAATGGATTTTACTTTAAATCTAGACATGTGCCAGATAAGCATCAGGTAAGGAACTATGTGCACAGAATTAAATCTAGAGGAATTACAAATTTTCATTCATCCCCAAGATTTTGTCTTGGTAGTCCTTGCTTAGTTGTTGTCATATGGCTACTGTTGATGCATAGATGACATATCCCAGGAGAGCAATACAATGGAGAGGAACAACACTGAATAAATCCAGTCTAGGGTGCAGACTAACTGGCTTTATAGTAAGGAGGTCGTGCCCTGGGGAACAGAGGGAAACATCAAGTCCTTTAGGTCCCTCTGGGCTGTGGCTGCCTAGTGGTTACAGCCATCTTTCAGCCGGGCGTTTATTTATTTATTTCAGAGAGAAAGAGAGTGAGAGCAAGCACAAAGCAGGAGGGAGAGAGAGAGAGAATCCCAAGTAGACTCCACACTGAGGGTGGAGCCACATGTGGGGCTCAATCTCAGGACCCTGAGATCATGACCTGAGCTGAAACCAAGAGTCAGATACTAACTGACTGTGCCACCCAGGAAACCCTATCTCTAGACATTTCTCAGAGTGTTTTATACACTCAGCACTGTGGAAAGTAAAGAGTTAAGGAGCACACCATCTATGCTTTCTTTAAAAATGTTTCTTAACGCACTCTATTTGGGGAATTAAGCAGGAAGTGTAAAGTCAGCTCCCTCCCCCTATAACACAAAGTAGTCAAAAAAAGCCTACCTGACATAAAGGGAAATGGGCACCATAGTGTTGAGAATAATGAAGTAGGACCAGAATATGAGGATGGCAGAGGCAACTGATGAAGACACATATTTTTTCCATGGCAGAAAACTCTGGAAGTAGTAGCCTTTCTTGTGCTCCCAAATGCCATGTCCAATTGCTAGGATAAAACACATGCTGCCTAAAAACAGGAAAATCTGGAAATCAAAAAAAGAATTAAATTAACATTTCATCCAAGGTATATGGTGCTTCAGATCTACCTTTTGGAGACTTATCTCTCAACAAACTTCCCTCTGTTCTTTGAGGTCAGGGGGGCCCTATAGGTCATAGGCTTTAGGCAGTAGCGTACTGGATGAAAAGAAAGCCTAGCAGGAGCCATCTTTGAGATCTTGAAGGGAGATAAAAGTAACTAAACTATATTAAATACCAATGAAGTATCAGGAACTGTGCTAAGAACTTTACATATATTATTTAATATTTATAATACCTATCTTTTAGTAATATATGAAGAACTTGATATTAAGAGTAGAAAAGTATTTTGCTTCATGTCACTTAGCTACTAACTAGGAGAGACAGGTTTGTTTATTTATTTATTTATTTATTTTAGTAATCTCTACACCCAATGTAGGGATTGAGCTCATGACTCCAAGAGCAAAAGTCACATGTTCCTCTGGCTGAGCCAACCAGGCAGGCTGAGGGGACAGGTTTTAAAACAGTTCCAGAACCCAAGTTTTCAATCATTCCATTATTGAAGTTAGGTGCAGTTTTAGCCAAAGTCTAGAATACGTAGCAATGGCTTAACAGTTGGAGGTAGGTGGGTGGTAAGGAAATGGATAAAAAGGCTGAAAATATGGCAATTATGTCTCTAGTAAAGATTTGGTAAAACTGGAGGACAGATCATGTGCTTCCTGAGCCTACAGCTCTGAAGGAAGTGGTTAGAAATAATTAGAATATTAGTGTGTGTTGGCTGCCTCTGAACAAAGGGAGTAATTGACCAGTTGATAAACAGAAATGAAAAGGAATAGAGAGAAATTTGGGTCATCAAAGGACTGGAAAAGCCTATTGCTTTTAGACACCAAAGATGAAGAGATAAAATTGAGATCTTAAGCAAACAAGGCCTAATAATTATTTCCAATTGAATAAAGTGATTCAGCCTGGAGGCAAAGTTCAGATTAAAGATGACACCATTTTTTTTTTTAAAGATTTACTTGAGGGAAAGAGAGAGAAGAGGAGGAACGGGAGGGGCAGAGGGAGAGGGAGAAAGAATCTCAAGCAGACTCTGCATTAAGTGCAGAACCTGATGTGGAGCTCAATCTCACGACCCTGAGATCATGACCTGAACCAAAACCAAGAGTCAGCCACTTAACTGACTGTGCTACTCAGGTGCCCCTAAACCTTCTTACCCAAGGTTATAGTTTCAAATAATCTCAATCTGCTATCAGGTTGAGAGAAAAGGACATAGAGGGACAAAGAAGCAAAAAAAAAAAAAAAAAAAAAAAAAGACAAATTTGAGAATGATGATTGGAAAAGAAGTTTGGGAAGAGGAGATAACTTTTCTGAACTCATTTTACAAGGCCAGCATTACCCTGGTACCAAAGCCAAACAAGGATACTACAAGAAAAGAAAACTGTAAGCCAATATTCTTGATGAATATAGATGTAAAACTTCTCAACAAAATAGTAGCAAACAAATTCAACAACACATTACAAGAATCATACACCATGATCCAGTGGAATTTAGACATTAATGAGAGAAAGTGAAGACACAAATAAATGGAAAGATATTCTATGTTCATGGATTGGAATAGTAAACATTGTTAAAATGTCCATAATACCCACAACTATCTATAGAGTCAATGTAATCCTAATCAAGATTCCAATGGCATTTTTTTTTTTTGCAGAAACTGAAAAAATCATCCTAAAATTTCTATGGAATCCTGAAAGATCCTGAATAGCCAAAGTAATCTTGGGAAAGAAAACAAAGCTGGATGTATCACATGTCCTGATTTCAAACTACATTACAAAGCTATACTAAGCAAAATAGTACTGGTATAAACACAGGTATGTACACCAATGGAACATAATCAAGAGTCCAGAAATAAACCCATGCACATATCTCCAATATTGGACAAGGGAGGTAAGAACATGCAATGGATAAAAGGCAGACTCCTCAATAAATGGTGCTGGAAAAACTAGATAATCATATGTAAAATAATGAAACTGAACCTCTATCTTATACTACTCATAAAAATTAACTCAAAATGGATTAAAGACTTAAATATAAGACCTTAAACCACAAAACTCCTAGGTAAAAAACAGAGCAAAGCTCTTTGATATCAGTGGCAATGCTTTTATGGATGTGACAACCAAAAACCACAAGAAACAAAAGCAAAAATAAACAAGTAGGATTACATCAAATTAAAGGCTTCTGTGCAGCAAAAGAAATAAACAAAAGGCAATCCATGGAGAGAATATATTTGCAAACCACATATCTGATAAGAGGTTAATATTAAATATATATATAGAAGTCATACAACTCAATAGCAAATAACAACAACAACAAAAAAACCCCAAATAATTTGATTTAAAAAATGGGTGAAAGACCTACACAGATAATAGATTTCAAATATTTATTTTATATTTAGATTTCAAATGCCCAATAGGTACATGAAAAGATAATCAACTAATCATCAGGGAAATGCAAATCAAAACCACAATGAGATGTCACCTTAGAAAGGTATAATCAAAGAATGTTAGAATGGGTATAATAATAATAAAAAAAAAAAAACAAGAGATAACAGGTACTAGGGAAGATGTACACTGCTGGTGGGAATGTAAATTGGTATAGTCACTATGAAAACAGTATAGATGCTCCTGAGAAAATTAAAACCAGAACTACCATATGATCTAGTAATTCCACTTCTGAGTATATACCCAAAGGAAATTAAATCACTGCCTTGAGAAGATATCTGCACCTCCATGTTCACTGTGTCATTATTTATAACAGCCAAGACATGGAAGTCACCTAAGTGTCCACTAACAGATAAATAGATAAAGAAAATGTCACACACACACATACACGAACACACACACACTGGAATATTATTCAGCCATAAAAAATAAGAAAATTCAGCCATTTGTGATAACAGGGATGAACTCTGATGGCATTATGCTAAGTAGAGTAAGAGAAAAACAAATACCCTGATAGTCTATATGTGGAATCTAAAACAAAAACAAGGGCAGCCTGGGTGGCTCAGTGGTTTAGCACTGCCTTTAGCCCAGAGCATGATCCTGGACCCCAGGATTGGGTCCCACATCGGGTTTCCTGCATGGAGCCTGCGTCTCCCTCTGCCTGTGTCTCTGCCTCTCTCTCTCTCCTCTCTGTATATTCTCATGAATAAATAAATAAATAAAATCTTTAAAAATAAAATAAAATAAAACAAAAACAAAACATTGTAAAAACAGAGAACAGACTGGTGGTTGCCAGGTGCCAAGGGTAAGTGAAGAGGAGTGGGGTGAAGATGGTCAAAGAGTATAAACTTCCAGTTTTAAGACAATTAAATTCTGGACATGTAATGAACAGCTTGGTGACTATACCTAACAATCTATACCTAACAATTTGAAAGTCACTAAGAGAGTAGATCTTAAAAGTTCTTACCACCAAATAAACAAAAGAACTGTAACTCTGTGAGGTGATGGATGTGTTAATATATCCTTATTGTAGTAATTATTTCACTACATATTTGATATACACATATATCAAATCACAGTATCGTACACCTTAAACCTATACAATGTTATATATCAATTATATGTTAAAGATGAAAAAATATCAAAAAAATTTTATATGAATGTAATCATATAGTACATGCTCTCCTTTTGACGAGATTCATATACTCAGCATAATTATTTTGGGATTCATGTATGTTTTTACATCTACTGATGGTATTCCATTGTATGGATACTGCACAATTTGTTTATTAATTTATCTTTTGTTGGACATTTGAGTTTTTCCAGTTAATGGCTATTATAAACAGCTGCACTGAACATATGTGAACAAGATTTTGCATGGATATATTCATTTCCTTAGTGAACATCTAGAAGTGGAATTGCTGGATCCTACAGTAAATTTATATTTAACTTTTTAAGAAACTGCCAAATGCTTTCCAAAGTGGTTGTACAATTTTACATTCCACTAACATTACATGTCCACATACCGCTAGAGCAAATAGATGTGATGTTATTATTGAACCACCTCTAAGTCTAATCAATTGTCCTCACACCTGTGTTCTTTGTCACAAAGTGTGGCTAGCTCAAAGCAACACATCCCCACTGTTAGATGACTGGAGTTCTCATCTTTGAGTCACTGACAGGAAAAGTGTTTTTGATGGGAAAGTCTTTGAAAAGAAGAATATAAGAGGCAGGAGGAGTAGGTCTGAGACTATTCTCAGAAAATGAGATTTTAAAAAAACTTATTATGAAAAATTTCAAGCACATATTAAGCTATTTAAATAGTATAATGAATCCCTATGTACCCATCACCCAGCTTTAACTACTATCAATTCAGGGTCAGTCTTATTTCATCCAAGCCCTCTCTTCTCCTTTTGTTTTAAGCAAATTTCTCACATTATATAATTTTTTAAAGATTTCTTTATTTATTCATGAGAGACACAGAGAGAGAAAGAGAGGCAGAAACACAGACAGTGAGAGAAGCAAAGCATCTCCACAGAGGGAGCCCAACACGGGACTCGATCTCGTGTCTCCAGGATCACACCCTCGGCTGAAGGCAGGCACTGAACCGCTAAGCCACCAGGGATCCCCTCACATTATATAATTTTATCTGTAAACTGTTTAATATATACCTTTAAAGGGTATTATTTAAATACATAGCCATGTGTTTAACATTAATTTTATCACTTAAAAAATTAAAAATAAATCCTTAGTATCATTCAATATTTGAGATTTGAGTGTTGAGTGAGTAATAGGATTGGGGAGAACAAAACAGAGGAGGGTTGAGAAAAAAAAGGTAAAACCTACCTTTATTTCTAGCCAAATGCAGATTCATACTGAGTAGTTCAGCTATTTGTAATGGTCTCTCTGGGGCCATAAACCTTTCCTTCTTAATCTTATTCCTACTTCTTATCCTTTTCTTCAATGAGTCATGTGGGAGCAAGGCTATCCTCATTATTTAGATCAAACCTCAATGATGAATTTGACAATTCATCAAATTCCTTTTTGGATAGTCTATATGGCCAACATTAAATTGGGGTCCATATTTTTCTACCTGCCACTCTTCCAGGCCCTATATCATCAGCTCTAACGGGAAAAAATGGGACAGGTGAAGTGATTAGAAAAAAGTATTATTTATAACTAGAAACTTATTTATAATTTATTTGTTATAAATTATTAAAATAAATGATTTATTTCAAAGTTGTGGGAAAATATTGCAGGGGGACCTTCAGCATACTCCATCTCTGTTGCCTGGATAACTGAGAATTACCCATGATTTCCAGTGATATGTCCTGCCTTACTGTTGGACCAGATCTTTCTGCTCAGATTAAGCCACCAGAAAGGAAAATTATGTCTATCAGACCAAATCCCTTAGGGCAGGACTTGTCCATCGGTGTGAGGCTACCAGGGGCAGGACACAGTTTGCTCTTTCCTCATTCCCAGAACTTTTCCTGCCATCTCAAGGCTTTCTAAGTCCTTGTAGATGTTCTATGTCTCTTATTATTGTGATGGAGTTTATTGGTACATAGTTTCTAAAGATTCACCTCGCTTCCATTCTACAGTAAGAAACAAGTAAGAAATTGGTTGTGGCTACAAACCCTAGAGGTTGCTTGTTTATTATCAGAGCCAGTCAGAACCAAGAAGAGTGGACAGACTTCCATTGAGCAAAAAGTGATACCAGTAAATCACTGTTGACAAAACTGACAGAGAACTAGTAAGGCTGTCACTGTCACAGGGGAGCTCCCAGGCTTCATAGGCAGCAGGTAAAAAGAAAGTACTCCTTGATTCTTTGACCTTCACATCTGTGCTTTTCATTGTTCTTCACCCCAAAAGTAGATCCTGGATTTCTGGCACCACTCAAATTTCAAACACTCTGCTTCTTCTTCTTCTTCTTTTTTTTAGATCTTTAAAAAATTTATTTATTCATGAAAGACAGAGAGAGAGAGAGGCAGAGACACAGGCAGAGGGAGAAGCAGGCTCCATGCAGGGATCCTGGGACTCCAGGATCACGCCCTGAGCCGAAGGCAGGTGCTAAACCACTGAGCCACCCAGGGATCCCTAACACTCTGCTTCTTTACCCAACAGACATACTCTTACTTAATAGACTAGGGTTCAGGAAGCATTGTCACTGTGAGCTCTGGTCACTGGGGAGAGAATGGGGATCAAACTTCATCTCAGCTCTGGGCTCATCAGGAAGCAGCTTGGCTAAATACGCTTCTTGTATCTGCCAGATTTTCCCCGAAGAAACATTTCCAAAAATGCAGAAAAAAAATGAAGTGTTTAAGCCAGGAAAGATTTCTGCTGCAGCTTCAAGAAATGAAAGTGCATTACATCAAACTACATTAACAATGTTCTGGTGAAAAATAGCAAAATACTGCACCTCGCTAATTCAAGAACTTTCCTCATTTAATAACCACTCAAAAGATACTTGTTGAGCACTATTTTGTGTAAGACATTTCCAAGAATATAGAGATGGCTATGATCTAATTTCTACCTTAGAGGCTTATAATTTGGTAGCTCATATTTTCATTCATTTTTTTCCCCCAACAAATAATAATAAAGCTCTGTTATATGTTGGGGATAGTTCTAGGGGCTGAAGATAAAGTGGTTAAAAAAAAAAGACAATGTCTTTACTCTCAAAGAATTTACAATCCTGTGGAGATAGGTGGCCAAGAGGTAAGAAATTAAAAAAAAATTAACTAGTGCTAAGTGCTGTGATGAAAATAAAATAGGTTAATAGAATAAAGAAGGTATTGGTAAGGGTGGTTACTTTAGATAGAAAAGTAGCTTCTCTGAAAAGGTGGCATCGAATGACAAATAAGAAATAAGCCATGTAAAGATGTGGGGCAGGCACTGTCAGCAAGGGTAAAGGTTTAAAGGTAGGAACAAGTTTGCTTTCTCACTTGATTTGTAGTTTTCCTAGGTATAGATTTCTAAGTCAAATAACTTTCACTAAGAACTCTGAAGGGATGACCTTACTAATTCCTAGGATCCAGTGGCATGGGTAAGAAGTCTAATGTCAATCTATTGTTCAATTTTTGGGTTGATATCTTTATTCTTAACCCCGTGAAAATTTTGAGGGACTTTTGAATACCCTTGGAGCTCTAAAAAATCATGAATTCTTGTTGGACACGTTACACTTTCTTCAATTCTAGGAAATATACTTCTGTTTCTCTTTGACAATGTCATCCCCTCCGTTTTCTCTGGTAGATTATGTTGGGGGCTCTTTGTTTGGTTTTATATTAAAAAGAAGTATTTACCTCATATATTTTATCTTTTTATTAGAGAGTTCTTTGACTCTTTTTTCTAGTTCTTTTATTGACTTAAATTTCAGCTAATTTTACTTCCCCAAATTCTTTTTTTGTCTTTAGATTGCTTTTTTCCTTTCCTTTTTTTAGCAACCCTATTCTTATTTTATTTATGCAATTGTGTCTTCTAAGAATAGTGATAAGAATTTTTGGAAGTTCTCTTCTTTTCTCTTCCCTGAATTGTATCTTTTCCTGGGTCAGTTATTCTATTTGTTCATCTTCATCCTCCTCGTTTGTGTTCCTGACTTCCCTCTGGTCCACTTAAAGATGGGAGTAAAAGAGTAGCTTAATTATTATAGGTTGGCTTAGTTTCCTTTGGTTAATTTTGTTTCCCCAATAGGCCACTCTCCTGAATGGGAACAAGTAAGCACGAATTTTGTATAGGTAGGCAGCATGTGTCATTTGACGGGTCTCACCCTCAAGTGCGCAAGGAGCATGCAAGCACATGTGAGCCCCATAAATTAATTAATGATATTATTTATTTATTTGAGAGAGAGTGAACATGCGTATGTGTACATGCACATGTGTGGAGGGGGGATAGAGGGAGAGGGACAGTCCAAAGCAGATTCCCGCTGAGCACGGAGCCTGATGATCCCACAATCCATGAGATTATGACCTTAGCCAAAATCACCAGTTGGATGAACCACCCAGATGCTCTGCCCCTTAAATTGAACCACCAGGGTGCTCAACCAACTGAACCACCCAGGTGCTCTGCCCCTTAAATTGAAAATAAAGTGGGTTTTACTCTGAAGTGATGATACCCACATTAGAAGGCCTTGTTCTCTGAGATGTCTCAGAGTCTGCTGATAGTTCATCCTCTGGCAGGACTATTAGGTATTTATTTCCTATTTGTACTTCTCTACAGTCATTTCATTAAACTTCTCAATGTACTTCTTCTTCTTCTTCTTTTTTTTTAAGATTTTACTTATGTTCTTCTTAAACTGGATGCCCCAAAGTGAACACAGGTACCCCAGATAATATTTCATATTTTCTGTATATGTGCTGCCGAAGCAAGCACTATTTCATATTTTCCGAATGAAAGATTGATAACATGAATGGCCATGCAAATATAGGAATTTATAACAGCTACTCTGCCAGCTTTGCTGCCCCAGCATTTGCACTGACTCTCTGTTGCCTCTATCTTGTGAGAACCTGAGCAGAGAACTATATTCTCTCTCTGGAGACCTCCACTGCAGGTACCAGTATGTTCCTGCTCTAATCGGCATTGGAGTTCTCCAGGCCTGCTATTCAGCTATCATCCTAGGACTTCCTTTCACTTGCTCCCATGTTTCCTGGCTTCCTTATCTTCTTTCTTACTTTACTTTCTTGTTTTGCCTGAGTATACACACTAGGAGCTTCCTAAAAGAGGAGACATGATGAATAAATTTTTTTGAATCTTTACACATATGGATATTACTTTATACTTGAATTTATTGATAGTTTCACTACATTTAGAATTATAGGTTGCAAATAATTTTCTTGCACACTCGGCTATTCTGACTTTTGATCCTGGTATATGGATATGGAGGCTTGTGGGATTTTCTTTTTAGTCTTATAATTTCTTCATATGTGGCCAATCTGCCTTTTAAACAGGACTTGTCTTTTAGTTTTGTTGACTGTATCCTTTGCTGTGGAAAAGCTTCTTATCTTGATGAAGTCCCAATAGTTCATTTTTGCTTTTGTTTCTTTTGCCTTCGTGGATGTATCTTGCAAGAAGTTACTGTGGCCAAGTTCAAAAAGGGTGTTGCCTGTGTTCTCCTCTAGGATTTTGATGGAATCTTGTCTCACATTTAGATCTTTCATCCATTTTGAGTTTATCTTTGTGTATGGTGAAAGAGAGTGGTCTAGTTTCATTCTTCTGCATGTGGATGTCCAATTTTCCGAGCACCATTTATTGAAGAGACTTTCTTCCAATGGATAGTCTTTTAGTCTTTCCTCCTTTATCGAATATTAGTTGACCATAAAGTTGAGGGTCCACTTCTGGGTTCTCTATTCTGTTCCATTGATCTATGTGTCTGTTTTTGTGCCAGTACCACACTGTCTTGATGACCACAGCTTTGTAGTAAACCTGAAATCTGGCATTGTGATGCCTCCAGATATGGTTTTCTTTTTTAAAATTCCCCTGGCTATTCGGGGTCTTTTCTGATTCCACACAAATCTTAAAATAATTTGTTCTAACTCTCTGAAGAAAGTCCATGGTATTCTGATAGGGATTGCATTAAACGTGTAAATTGCCCTGGGTAACATTGACATTTTCACAATATTAATTCTGCTAATCCATGAGCATGGAATATTTTTCCATCTCTTTGTGTCTTCCTCAATTTCTTTCAGAAGTGTTCTATAGTTTTTAGGGTATAGATCCTTTACCTCTTTGGTTAGGTTTATTCCTAGGTATCTTATGCTTTTGGGTGCAATTGTAAATGGGACTGACTCCTTAATTTCTCTTTCTTCAGCCTCATTGTTAGTGTATAGAAATGCCATTGATTTCTGGGCATTGATTTTGTATCCTGCCACGCTACCAAAACTAAAAGACAACCTACAGAATGGGAGAAGATATTTGCAAATGACATATCAGATAAAGGGCTAGTTTCCAAGATCTATAAATAACTTCTTAAACTCAACACCAAAGAAACAAACAATCCAATCATGAAATGGGCAAAAGACATGAAGAGAAATCTCACAGAGGAAGACATAGACATGGCCAACATGCACATGAGAAAATGCTCTGCATCACTTGCCATCAGGGAAATACAAATCAAAACCACAATGAGATACCACCTCACACCAGTGAGAATGGGGAAAATTAACAAGGCAGGAAACCACAAATGTTGGAGAGGATGTGGAGAAAAGGGAACCCTCTTACACTGTTGGTGGGAATGTGAACTGGTGCAGCCACTCTGGAAAACTGTGTGGAGGTTCCTCAAAGAGTTAAAAATAGACCTGCCCTACGACCCAGCAATTGCACTGTTGGGGATTTACCCCAAAGATTCAGATGCAATGAAACGCCGGGACACCTGCACCCCGATGTTTCTAGCAGCAATGTCCACAATTGCCAAACTGTGGAAGGAGCCTCGGTGTCCATCGAAAGATGAATGGATAAAGAAGATGTGGTTTATGTATACAATGGACTATTACTCAGCCATTAGAAACGACAAATACCCACCATTTGCTTCAACGTGGATGGAACTGGAGGGTATTATGCTGAGTGAAGTAAGTCAATCGGAGAAGGACAAACAGTGTATGTTCTCATTCATTTGGGGAATATAAATAGTAGTGAAAGGGAATATAAAGGAAGGGAGAAGAAATGTGTGGGAAATATCAGAAAAGGAGACAGAACATAAAGACTCCTAACTCTGGGAAATGAACTAGGGGTGGTGGAAGGGGAGGAGAGGGGTGTGGGGATGAATGGGTGACGGGCACTGAGGGGGGCACTTGACTGGGTGTTATTCTGTATGTTGGTAAATTGAACACCAATAAAAAATTAATTTATTAAAAAAAATAAAAATAAATAAACAGGACTTGTCATGTGTTTTAATTTTGTCCCTGCAGAGAGACAGCAAGTATAGCAGAAAGAGCATTGATTCTGAAAAGTGATGCCTAGATGGATAGATGTGATAATTAAATAAAATTATATATGTAAAGCATATGGCACAAAATAATGCCCTTTTATATAGAGGGCTACACCCAGATCTTGTAAATCTTTAAGATTCTCACATCTGGCACATACTAGGCACATAATAGATTCTCAATAAATATGAGTTGATGAGTCTTAGATCTGTCTCTGCCATTATTTATGATATTTATCTTTACTGTGTCTTAATTTGCTTATTTGCAAATGAGGAAAATACTTCTTGTTTATTGTCATGGATGCAGTGAGGCTCCAGTAAGTGAATGATGAATATTCTAAAAAGTTAATATCACCCTAACAGATGTCAAGTATTGTCACTGACCTTCAGATAGGTAAATAAGTACGTGCACCTTCCTAGGCATATGGGAGACATCCCATTTTGAAAACAAGCCAACCCTAAATGACCTAACTTAGTGCTTAATGATACATGTTTCAAATACTCTCAGAGGCATATTTACCTATGTCACCTTCCTGAATCCTCAAATATGATTGTCTTCCTCATTAAGAAACCAGAAAATGTCACTTAGTTTCAATTGCTGAAAGCTATGCAGACAGTAGTAGAAAGAGAAAAAGTGGATACTAGCTTCTGGTCTCAAAGCTGAATAAACTTTCCTATTTTTCTAAAACCCCATTTACTAAATCCAAAGGATTTAGGAAAGAACTGTGATATTTCCCATAATAAATAATAGAGGAGAGGCAGTTTCTAATTCAGATATTAATGAGAGATATACAGAAAGTAAAGGCATTTTTGAAAATTTCAGAGTCTAAGCAATAGAGTAAAAATAAAAATGAAAAATCATTGAGTTAAGTATAGGAAGCCCTGAAACTGCTCAGTTATGCAAACAAGTCTATATCTAACAAGAATAAAGATAACCTGTATAGGACAGCATGGAAATAAGTCTTCATTTTAAACTCTTATCAAGCTGAGTGAAGTAAGTCAGTCGGAGAAGGACAAACATTATATGTTCTCATTCATTTGGGGAATATAAATAATAGTGAAAGGGAATATAAGGGAAGGGAGAAGAAATGTGTGGGAAATATCAGAAAGGGAGACAGAACGTAAAGACTGCTAACTCTGGGAAACGAACCAGGGGTGGTGGAAGGGGAGGAGGGCGGGGGGTGGGAGTGAATGGGTGACGGGCACTGGGGGTTATTCTGTATGTTAGTAAATTGAACACCAATAAAAAATTAAAAAAAAAAAACTCTTATCAAAGTTATTACTGTCTATTGAGTGCTTTTCAAATTTCATTTCTTAGCAGCGGAAGATCTATTTTCCAACTGAAATCTTATAGTACAGACAAATGTGAAGTTGCTCTTCTGGAAGTAAGAACATCAGAATGAGGGGAGCCAGAACAGAACTCACTTGATCCTCTCTATTTTTCCTACAGCCGACCTTAGACTTACTTCTCTAAGAAAACAGTTTGAAAATCACCCAGCTTAATTAAGTTAAGGTGTTATACTAGTCCAAATAAAGTTTTATTAAAGGGCTCATGGGTAAAACAGGCTATGAGGAAATAAAAATGTGTCAGTTTCTTAGGCAGGGTCCTTGATCCATTCCAGCAGCACTAATCAGAGCATGAGATCTTAAACAAATTTTGACTGTCCTGTACAACAGAGGTGTAAATTAGAGATTCCTTGTCAATTGGGTCTGTTCTTTTCTGCTTCTGGCATTAGTAAATAGGGTACCAAAACTGCCTGAGTTTTTCAAACAACTAAAGTCTAAGTCGGAAATGTCAGCTACTGCCATGGAAGGAAGAGAAGAATGTCTATTTATTTATTTTTTTTTAATTTTTATTTATTTATGATAGTCACACAGAGAGAGAGAGAGAGAGAGGCAGAGACACAGGCAGAGGGAGAAGCAGGCTCCATGCACCAGGAGCCCGACATGGGAATCGATCCAGGGTCTCCTGGATCGGGCCCTGGGCCAAAGGCAGGCGCCAAACCGCTGCGCCACCCAGGGATCCCAGAATGTCTATTTATAAAGAAGCAGAAAAATGACTTTAACTTACCCAGAGCACAAGGACATTCAAGAGATGGTCCATGTGTGTCCGTTTAAAGGTGGACTTTCCACAGTTCTGCATTAATTTGGTGTCTGGTCCTAAGTGAAACACAGAGGTCAGCCCTTAGAATCACTGAATATACTCAGATGATTGAACATTGATTGAATTATACCTTTATGATCATCTAATGAAACCTCTTGCCAGGGGATAAAGCCCTGGAGAAAGGCTCATAGTTGGTGCCAATAACTCAAAAGATAAAAATTTTGTTTCTAAGGATAATTCCAACTATTTACGCAAAGTGCATCAATGCTGACCCATCTTTTTGCAGCACCTTAGAGAGTCTAGTCTTTCATAGATGAGTTAAGTCAGAAGAGGAGCCCACAAGCTTCTTCTTTTTTTTAATTTTAATTTTAATTCCAGTTAGTTTAAATAGTGTCATATTAGTTTCAGGTATACAATATAGTAATTCAACAGTAGAAGCCACAAGTTTCTTTCTCATCATCATCCAGTTTATTTAGTTTAGAAAAGAGATTTTTTGATAAAGCAATCTCTACCTTCTTTTGAGGAAACTCTTTGCTGAGACAGGATCCATTTCAAGTTTCTAATTGGGAAAGGAAGAACAGAAAAGGCAATGGCAGTGGCTTCTTCTGAGGTGGAAGCTGGGACTTTTCTGGGGCTGCGAGACAGAGGCTGTATTTCTTCATATTAGGACAAATGGTAAGTAGAAGTAAAGAGTTCTTTTATTTTTTTTTTTTTTAGAAGTAAAGAGTTCTTAGTGGACAATGGGACTAGAGTTGATATTACTGAACAGAGATATGGCTGTAGAGAAAATGTAAGAAGTGGGTAGCCCTGGTGGCGCAGCGGTTTAGCGCCGCCTTGCAGCCTAGGGCGTGATCCTGGAGGCCCTGGATCTAGTCCCACGTCAGGCTCTCTGCATTGTGCCTGCTTCTCCATCTGCCTGTGTCTCTGCCCGCCCCGCTTGGCGTGTGTCTCTATCAATAAATAAATAAATAATCTTTTAAAAAAATGTAAGAAGTTTAGAAGAAAGTGTAAGTAGCAATTTCCTTGGGAATGTTACTCTTACATATACTCTAATGAAGGAATTTCATTAATGTTTACACAGGAGCGAATTGGAACTTCCCTGACAATGTGGGCAAACCCTGAGAATGGAGGGCACAGCTACACTATTCATTCCTTCTAAGGTATTTTGTGAAGGCCTGAAGTCATGAGAAGTTTGGCTCAAAGCCAGGAAGCTACAAGGGACAGAATCTTCCAGGGATCCTTAGAAAGAATGACCTACCTCATGTTTCAAGAAGAATGTGGAGCTCATGGTAGAATGTGGGTATCATGAGCAGGAAAAGCAACTAAATTCTGCACTGAATACTCAAGATGCTCTTAAGTGGTGTCAGTTCTCTTCTGCTGAGTTTCCCAAAGTCCCCAAAGATTTCTCACTACCGTGTAAACCAAGAGTCAGAGAGAAACCTTAACTAAGTTTGTGCTTGTTGGCAACCTCACTGCCATTGCTTAGGGAGAAAAATCTTTTGTTGAAAAATGAGCTTTTTTTGAATGGCAATGTGTAGGGGTAGCTGCCAAAGTACAGTGAAGAAAATAAATGTACTTCAAATCTTTTGAGTTTGGGACTAGAAGTTGTCACTATAGCTCAAGAACCAATGAAAAAATTCCACCGAGGCCTCCTTGGACTCTAAAGCTTCTTTTTAGGGGTTTGATCCCATTAATCTCCACAGAAGTAAAGCAGCTAGGACTCCCATGTCCAGGAATGAATTCTCTAGAAAGGGAGCTCAGAGTTGGATAGTAGTCACTGTGGTAAATCTTCCCTGATGCTTTCTTCAGTGTTCCCCATCTTCTTCCTACAGTTATGTCATCAATGCCCATTATCACCAAGGGCACAAGGTGGCACAGAGGCTTCCTCCTTTTTCCCAAACACATAATCCCCTCCCCCAAATCCCTCACTAAGCATAAGGGACTATGGCTCTAAATGACTTCTCAAGAGGGGCCACTGCTAATGATTCACATGTGCCTTTTCTGTGGCATGAATCCCTCACATTTTATTTTATATTCTTCTCCATAGTGAGCATTCTCACCAAGAGCATTCTATGTGTATTCTCTGCTCGAAGTAATCCACATATATATACACTCTCCTCTCATATGTTCCCCTTTCACATGTTAACTCCATGTGTACTCTTTCTATATGTATACCTTCTTTTGTGTCCAGATATGACTGGAAAGACTCATAAGTGCCCTGTGCTCTTTGAACACAAAGACTGCCTTTAACAAAGGCAGAGCTGATAATGTTAGCAGCTCATTGCTTGGGGGAAATGTCTTTTTTTTCTTTTTTCTCAGAAGAAAGGTTTTTCTTAAACCTTCCATCCATTCATCTATCCATCTACTTACTTCCTTCCCTTTCTATCTGTTTCAAAGCCATAGTGTGTATGTATGTGTGGTGGTGGTGGTGGTGGTGGTGGTGGTGGTGTGTGTCTATCTCGCATATCTACATCCTGGAAACTGAGTACCCACAAATTGATCATGAATGGAATCTAGCATGTTGGGGGTCTGACTGTGACTGAAAGGAGACTCACCAGTATAAATCACCAAGCCATAGCACCAATCTGTATTCCTGATGACACAGCCTCGGAGTAGCAGCTTGTCATGGTTCAGGAGGTAGTTTTTTCCCTTATAAGTCAGTATTCCTGTGAATTTGTCCAACTTGTTATTGGGAGACTCACATTTCACTTTTCCTAAAGAAAAATGAAGGAGTGAGAATTCTGCTTCTGTAATCTTAGGCCTTTCCTAATAGGAGGCTTAACAGAAAAGAAGAAAAAATCTTCTTTCAAAATACATACACATCTTTTTCCTATCTTCTCTCAGTTGCTGCCCATTTCTCACCAGCTCCCTTTAGAAAGGCAAAGGTTTCTGGGCATCAAAGAAGAGTAATTCTGTATGTGATATGGGTCATCCAGAGAGAGAAAAACCCACATGATAACTTATCACCTATCAGTACTGTCAGATCATATGAGCTCTGAATCTAAAGAAATTTTAAAAACTACTTAACTTAAAGCAAATCTAGTATTTTTTTTTCAAAATGGAAATAATTTGGCTTTTTCCTAATCACTGAAGTAAAATATGTCCCTTGTAAATACATATACAATACTAAGAGGAGAAAGTAAAATTGCCTAGAGATATATGCTATTAATCTTTTGAAGTACATCCTTCAAGTTTTTCTATACATGGATTTGTAAACATGTATGTTTCCAAAACTAAGCTCAGTTTATAGACACTATGCATAGTTGGCTGTAATCCATTTTTTTTCACTTATTAATATGTTGTGAATATTTTTCCATGTAAATAAATATCAACTTGCATATTATTCTTAATAAGTTATGAAGGATTCACTGTATGGATGTACTATATTTAACCAGTCCTCTACTGATAAACATGTGAGTGGACAAACTTATTTTCTGACTTACCATCAAAGGCAGAGAGCAGCCCCAGGTTATCTTCCAAGTTGCTGGTAACTGAGATGGCCTGCTTCACTTTCAGGTTGGTTTCGCTAGAGCAAAGGGAACACAGTCATCAGAGCATAGGAAACATGCATAATTACAACAGCACAGGGCCAGCTTCTCCCATTTCATCTTGGGATTTTAAGAATATAGATACTGCCTATAGAGCTTGGACTACAGGTTTGAGCTTTAAGAGTCACCTCCACTCTGTTCTCTCTCAAAGACAGTACTGAGACAGACAGCTCTACAAGGAAGCCAAGTGTTAGCCCACTTGCTCCCCTCTCTCTGCTCTCATTCCCTGAAACACACCACCACTGCTTTAACTGATCCATGAAATCTTGCTGTTTAGGTGCTCTATCTAGAGGTTGAAGAGACACCACAAAACAACCTGAAGGTGGCACTGCTCCCTTCAAGAATAAGGAGCAGCTCTTAGAATAAGAACCTTGTACACATTTCCAAGTAAAAATACTCCTCACTTCATAAATATTTATAAGACCCATGAAGGAATTCCAGTTAACCATTTGCGGATATAGGAATTCAGAGACAGAAACAAAAATGGAAGCCACATTTCAAAAAGCTTGCAGGTAACCAAGAGGAATAGTTGTAAGAATGCAATTGATAGAAAACCCCAGAGGACAAGCTCTCTGAAGATGGCTTCTATTCTCCTAAGACCTTAGCTTTTGCATGTTAATGAATTTCTACCTTAAATCCTTTATAGAACGTGGTATTTCATCAGTAAATAATTACCTCCATACTCATCATCCCCATGCCTTTAACCCCCACTGGAAACTTCAGAACTCTATTCTGAAATTTTACATTCTATTAACCTCTTTCCTGTCACTCAACATTAGTGAATACAGCCAGAGTGTCTCCATTTTAGAGACGGAGAAAATGGAGTTTATATGTCCAGATTCTTTACCCAGTGGATGTTTGATCATGGAATGTTAAGTGCTCAGCCTTAGACTTGAGATCCCAAGGGTCTGGCTTCCTATTTTTTCTTATCTGAATATTTCTAGCATCTTTGGCACTTCCATCTGGGAATAAAATTTATTCTCTGCATCATGCTCTCCCTCTCAGTGAGAAGTTAAGCTGGATCAATGGTCTTAAATGATTATCAGGAAGAAACACTTACCCATCCAGTTCTGCTGTTTCTATGTATGTCAGACCGTATGGCTCACTGCTAGAGAGTAACAGTACATCAGCCTGTAGTCAGAAAAGCCAGAGAAGATGAGGAAAGCAGGAAGGAGAGTTTTAACATTACAGTGTGACAGAAGCAACTACCTCAGGAACAGATGTTCATCCTAAAACCTTATAGATATTTGGTTTATTTCGTCTAGGGCCTGCTGCTGCTACTACACACTAGTCATATTTTATCTGTAGCTGTGGTAAGACGCTGGCAAAAACAAGCTTACCACATGTGCTCTCCACATGTGAAGTAATGCAGACAGAGGTCACCAAAAGCAGTGGCAGCAGAAGTGCTAAAATAGTTCCTTTGTACTCACTCAAGCAAAAAAAGAAAAAAGCCACAGTCCAAAGAGGTACTCACCGTGACAGACTGATTATTTTTTAGTTTTATTATATCTCCCACTTGAATATTCATCCATTTGTCCTCCTTTATCCTGTAAGAAAATGAGCCTTGAATACCTGCTTTGAGAATTTCCCCATAGCCCTGCTTTGACAATCTAATTAATTAATTAATTAAAATAAAAAGAAAATAAGCTGAGATGAAATCAAGGCTTATAGGAAACTCAAACTGGTTTGTGAGACATCCTTGCTATAATCAAGAATGGGGGCCATTTCTCTTGACTTCAGGTTACAAGGGTTTTCTAAAACTCTATAAAAGCATATGTAGTCATATGTGCACATAATTATTCTTTAACTAAAAGTAATATATGCATATGGTAAAAAATATTTCAAATAATAAAGAAGTATGAAAAGGAAAAACTCTCTCCCCATATTTTAGTTTTTCTTCTCAAGTAACAACTGTAATTTTTTTCTTTTTTTTTTTTTAAGATTTTATTTATTTATTCATGGGACACACAGAGTGAGAGAGAGAGAGAGGCAGAGACACAGGCAGAGGGAGAAGCAGGCTCCATGCAGGGAGCTGGGACATGGGACTCAATCCTGAGTCTCCAGGATCACTGGAACTGAAGGTAGCGCTAAACCGCTGAGCCATCTGGGCTGCCCTATTTTTTTTTTTTTATTTCTGTCTAGAAAATATCAATCCAAATAATATCCAAATAATACAAGACATACATTTCAAAGTTATATACTAGATACATAATTTGCTGTACTTTCCATTTTTAATGTAATAACATATCTTGCAGAGGACTTATAGAAAATGCAGCTCATTCTTTTTTGATAGATTGTATTCTATAATATGGTTGTAACCACTTTTATTTACTTATACAAAAATTGGATTACTTTTTAAAAAAATTTCAAGTAGTTAACATGTAGTTTATTACTAGTTTCAGGGTAGAGTTTAGAGATTCATCAAGTTGCATATAATGGCCAGGGCTCATTCTATCATGTGACCTTAAAATTGGATTACTTTTGCCTCCTCAAATCCTCACTTCCCACAAATGGCAGCTGGCAATAGGAGTAGATTCCACAATAATACTGGCTCTCTTCCTTTCTCTTTTTTGTACCTCAATTTCCCCAATTGCACAGGCCATGAAGCTTTCCTTCCTGATAAAGGACTAAGCAGTGCCACGAGCATATTGGAAATACGAGCTACTTCTCTGCAACAATTCTATTATGTCAAGCACCCAAAATGCTGACATAGAGAAGGCATACCTGGACACCATCACTTGTTTCGCATTTGAATGATGCCTTGTTATCTGCAGGCATGACACACATCACTACTTTACCAGACACAAAAAAGGCATCAGTTTTCCCAGAAAATCTTTTCTGGGAAGATAACTTCTTTAACAAGGGCCAAATTTCTTTTATAAAAAAAAAAAATTTTTTTTCTTTTATTTAAATTCACTTTATTTTAGATAATTTTCTTCCAATTCCTGAACTATATTTCTTCATGTCTTATTCAATCCAATTTTCTCTGCACATTATTATGTTTTTAAAGATATATTTATTTATTATGGGGGAGAGGGGCAGAGGGAAAGCACGAGAGAGTCTTAAGCACTTTCACAACCCTGAGTACATGACCGGAGTAGAAACCAAGAGTCAGAGGCCCAAACAACTGCATCACCCAGGTGCCCCTTCTTGCATTTTATAATACAAAAGTCTTTCTTGTAAAACCACTATTTATATATCCTTGTATCTCCTTCCCTTGGATTCAAGTGTCATCTCTCTGCAGATAAAATCCGATATGTTTACTAATTTTTGTCACTAATTTTCAAATCTGCTTTATAGTACTGAAAGGGAGTAGCTACAAGACTTGAAGAAAAACATCTGAATATCTGTTTTTGCTTTGTTTTGATTCCATGTTCACTTTTGCTAGTTCTCTGGCATTCTGTCTGTCATGATTTTCATCAGTAAAATGTAGTAAGAAGGGCTACATCCTGGCTTCTCCTGAAGATTTAAAAGCTTATATTTTATTGCATAAGTGTCAAACTATTACTAATCTGTTTCTAGACATTATAACAATCATGTGTCTTAGATTTAAGAGAGGAGAAGATGTTTCCTTCCAACTTAAAATATTCAATCCTGTTGTGCCATAAGCATATTTTTAATTTCCACACATTGCATTCTAACTTTTGGTTTAGAAAATACGATCAGAGAGCTAGAGAAGGCAGTCCTTTGACTCCAGAGGAAACTGTTCACAGTATATTGTTTTAATGTGAATGGTACTTCCTAGAATTCTGTAACACTGGTATTTTTCCTACTACAAACACTTAGAAATGCTAGATATACTAAGGCAAACATTCTTTCAAAGGCATGGCTACGCTTACCATACAGTAAGGAGCCAGGAGGAGAAAAAAAAGTCTGAAATCCAGAACAGTCAGCATGTTCTAAAGTTGTTCTTGCTCTGAGTGAAGGAAGGAATTACCAATCTAAATTAGTGACTTGAGTTTTATTTTAGCACACTGAGGGACAGGATATGAAGCCTTAGGATCTTGAGAGGTAGTGAGATGCAACTAAGAACCCCTCATAAAGCCAGGACTCTGAAAGGGCAACACCATTAGGGAAAGGGTGATCTAAAACAAATCAACCCACTGGCAAGAAAGTTTGTCTATCTTACTCTGGAGGGCTGAGGGTTAGAGAGTAGAGAACTCTCCTCCAAGAATTTATAACCTTGTGAGGTATGGGATTCAAATTTATAACTCTTCAAAATTAGGTCTCATTAGGTGATATCCTTGAGTTACCTGGCGGAAGTAAACACAAACCCCTCAAAAGGGATACAACCTCAACTCGGTACTTTTTAAAAAGATTTTTTTATTTGAGAGAGAGAGAAAGAAAGCACAAGCAGGGGATGAAAGAGAAGGAGAAGGAAAAGCAGACTTTCTGCTGAGCAGGGAGCCCAATGTGATGCAATGCAGGGTTCCACCCAGGACCCCAGATCATGACCTGAAAGAAGGCAGACACTTAACTGACTGAGCCACTCAGGTGCTCCCTACTCAGGGCATTTAGAATTCTCATAAAGAAAGTTCCGCTAATGATATACTTGTGTGTGTGTGTGCGTTTTAAGATTTTATTTATTCATTCATGAGAGACACAGGGCGAGAGGCAGAGACATAGGGAGAGGGAGAAGCAGGCTCCCTGCGAGCCCGATGTGGGACTCAATCCCAGGACCCTGGGATCACGCCCTGAGCTGAAAGCAGATGCTCGCTGGTTAAGCCACCCAGGCGTCCCTAATGATGCACTTATAACCAAAATTATTGAGAAATGAAATGACAGAAATTTGAACTTGCAAAACAGACAAACCTTTTCAATAGCAGCTCTACTCAAAACCACGTGTACTAGAAAAAGAAAGCTACTGAATATGGACTATTTCAACAACAGCCTCATTGAGTATTAAATTGAACACTGGCTTATAAAGTCTAACCAGGGCCCTACTTCTGATCTCCCACCCTAAAACCACTCTATGACAAATGCTTTTCCAAGTTTTTTCAAAACCCAAGTGCTCAAACTACTTGGGGAGTTCATTCACCTAAATCCATTTGGTCAGTGACTCCCTACCCTTGCAAATTTCTAATACACTCAGTTTTGTCTTTTCTTTTTCTTTCCTTTCTTCCTTTAAATTTTCTTTTTAATCACAACTGACTTTTTTTGTGGTATCTTATGAGAGGCTTAAACAGACCAAAAAACACTTGAGGAAATAATCCACTACAAGTAAGAATCAGCAGCCACAACAAATAACAGGATTAGGTGCCCAAGAACCTCACATAAAAGAATTAAATATGATTAAAACTATAGCACTTGGATGTTCTGTAAGGCCACTGTGAACAAAGACTGGACTTCAATTTTGAATTCCTTCAGGTCTGTACTTATTTGCAATCATGCTACTGTATACACTGGTCATTTTTCCTGTTTTTTAATCTCTATTTGTTGAATTCTTCCCCATCCCTTAAGGCCTAGTACAGATATTACCTCCTCCAGAAAGTCTTGATTCCTTTAATCAGCCATGGTTGCTCATTTTTATTAATTCCTATAACTTTTTGTATCTCTTATGATAGTCTCCATTATTTTGTTTTATATAGGAATTATGTCTGCCTTCCGCATTCCTGCCAAAGGTAAATTGCTCAAATTTTGTAGGACACCATCAAATACTTATCCATTGAAAACACTTGAGACAGCATGACCAAGCTCCACAGCAATGGGGTCAACACCAATACTTTATTTTATTTTATTTTATTTTTATTATTAGTTTTTAACCAATACTTTCTTTAGATTGTTAACAACAAAAAATAACCTGATCAAAAGTTATACAGTAGAATGGCCATAGAAGCCGTGCCAGAATTAGATGATGTTCTAAAGACAGATATCTCCATGCTGAACACTACACTAATAATAATCACTTGTATGTCATAAATTGTTAATTGTCTTAATATCTATTATTTCATTTTAACCTTTACAACATCCTCTAAGGTAAAGAATATTATCTTCATTTTATAGATAAGAAATATGAGGATCAGAGAGGTCTGAGGTCACATGGCAAAATCAGGGTATACTAGACCTAGAAACAAATTCTTATGTTCAAACTTAAGTTCTTTTCACTTTCCTGAATTACCTTTCCAAAGCACCCAACCCCATCAAGCTTTAGCAAGGACAACCTTCTTCCAGAGCTGGTCCTATCTAAACTGGTTTCCCTATGACTTACCTGCCATTCATCACCACCATAACAGAACGGTTGTTGACTTGATTGTCATTTTGATGCCTTTTCTAAAATTACACAAAAAAATGTTAAAGAAATTGGCAAAGAGCAAATAGCATGTAAAAGGTTAATAAATACTACTCAATGTAGTTCTCTTTATTTATAATTTTCCTTTAGCTTCCAAGCCTTTCTATCACTAAAACCAGGGTAAGAGGTTGGTTGTCTCAGAGAAGCTGGGAAAAGAGTTCAGAGAAAGAACCCAGAAAGAAGAGACAAAATCTTGGCTCTGAATTTCAAAAGCCAGAGCCTGGGGGAAGGAGAACAAACAACTTAGTCAACACCACAGAGGAGAGAATAAAAAAAATGATAGACAGGACTAGAGTCTCACACACCTTGGTAGGAGCAGGGAAAGTTAAGAATTCTCAAGCATATGCCCATCATAGTCAACATACAGAAGCTTCTACAGTAGATGCACTAAGGAAAGAGCAACAGAGGTCTTCTATTCAAAGACCAAATAAAAGGGGGACAAATACAAGGCATGTCCTGATGCTCACATAAATCTTCTACTTCCAGTTGAGATTACTCCCTGGGAAAAAGGCAGGACTAGGAAGAGGGCAGAAAGAATCTTGAATTTGTCAGCATGTGTATCTAAAGAAATGGAGTTCTAACTCAGGAGTAACTGGGTTATTCTGAATTGGCAAATTTAGCTTTAAGCTCTCATTAAAAAAGTTTGGGAGGGTAGGGTAGTAGTTGTGAGATAGATTGAGTTTAGTTATAGAAAAATAAAGTTAACATTTTTGCACATCTGAGTTGGGACTAAAATTTCAACCACTACATGGCTAATTCTGAATTTAAAAGAGTTGCAGAGTTAAAAAGCTAGAGGAATATCAAGCTTGTAAACTTTGATCTAAAAATCTATCCTAAAAGAAAAACAAAACAAAACAAAACACGGAAGTTCCTTGACTTTCCCTGGAACTTGTCCGTCTAGCTGGTCTTCTACGACCCAGCAATTGCACTGTTGGGGATTTACCCCAAAGATACAGATGCAATGAAACGCCAGGACACCTGCACCCCGATGTTTCTAGCAGCAATGTCCACAATAGCCAAACTGTGGAAGGAGCCTCGGTGTCCATCGAAAGATGAATGGAGGGATCCCTGGGTGGCGCAGCGGTTTGGCGCCTGCCTTTGGCCCAGGGCGCGATCCTGGAGACCCGGGATCGAATCCCACATCGGGCTCCCGGTGCATAGAGCCTGCTTCTCCCTCTGCCTGTGTCTCTGCCTCTCTCTCTCTCTCTGTGACTATCATAAATAAATAAAAATTAAAAAAAAAAAAAAAGAAAGATGAATGGATAAAGAAGATGTGGTCTATGTATACAATGGGATATTACTCAGCCATTAGAAACGACAAATACCCACCATTTGCTTCGACGTGGATGGAACTGGAGGGTATTTTGCTGAGTGAAATAAGTCAATCGGAGAAGGACAACATTATATGGTCTCATTCATTTGGGGAATATAAATAATAGTGAAAGGGAATAGAAGGGAAGGGAGAAGAAATGGGTAGGAAATATCAGAAAGGGAGACAGAACATAAAGACTCCTAACTCTGGGAAACGAACTAGGGGTGGTGGAAGGGGAGGAGGGCGGGGGGTGGGGGTGAATGGGTGACGGGCACTGAGGGGGGGCACTTGATGGGATGAGCACTGGGTGTTATTCCGTATGTTGGCAAATTGAACTCCAATAAAAAATAAATTTATTATTAAGAAAAAGAGGAAAAAAAATAAAAAATAAAAAAGAGGGAAACAATAAAAGTAAATGTTCTAGAAGAAAAAAAATTAAAAAAAATAAAAATCTATCCTAACAAAATGAGAGGACACTCTTAGGGAAGCTGGAGGCAGGTCAATAGGTCTGACTTCCCAAATCCCACTAGTAGGCATGGTCCTGGGGCCTCACCTGGCCTTCTATAAGGAGCAAAGGGGATGCCAAGCAGCACTCACTGGGAGCCAGTTTCTCCCTCCAAAGCCAGGAAAGGAGTTGGCCTCTGTTTATGACCTAAGGTGTTCTAAACCCAAGGGGTTCCTACTGTACATATCTGATGGAAGTGAAAGTTGGAAATAGGGAGAGTTAGAGAGGAGAAGGGGATGTGGAAAGGGAAGAAGAAAACTAAGAACAGGACAAAGAGGGAAGAGGGGACAGGAAGAGAAGATGAATATAAAAATGGGAGAAGGGGGAATGGAGGAAGAAAGATGAGAGCAAACTCGGAGAAAGCCAAGTGAAGGAAAAGGTGGGTTATTAAAAAGGACCTGGAACCTGCTGGGGATTTATCCCAAAGATACAGATGCAGTGAAACACCGGGACACCTGCACCCCAATGTTTATAGCAGCAATGTCCACAATAGCCCAACTGTGGAAGGAGCCTCGGTGTCCATCAAAAGATGAATGGATAAAGAAGATGTGGTCTATGTATACGATGGAATATTACTCAGCCATTAGAAATGACAAATACCCACTATTTGCTTTGACGTGGATGGAACTGGAGGGTATTGTGCTGAGTGAAATAAGTCAATTGGAAAAGGACAAGCATTATTGGTCTCATTCATTTGGGGAATATAAAAATTAGTGAAAGGGAATAAAGGGAAAGGAGAGAAAATGAGTGAAAATATCAGTGAGGGTAACAAAACATGAGAGACACCTAACTCTGGGAAATGAACAAGGGGTAGTGGAAGGGGAAGTGGGCAGGGGGTTGGGGTGACTGGGTGATGGGCACTGAGGGGGGCACTTGGTGGGATGAGCACTGGGTGTTATGCTATATGTTGGCAAATTGAACTCCAATTAAAAAAAAAAAAAAAAAAAGGAGCTGGAAGGAAGCCTGGGAAAGGGAATAAATAGTGGCAATGGAAGACAGAGAAAGGCCTCACACTGCCCCTTTCTGGAAGACAGAGAAAGGCCTCACACTGCCCCTTTCTGGCCATGCATAGACTACAAATCTTGAGGCTCAGGGAATTACATTTTCTTCTGGGATGGATAAGAAAGCAAGGAAAGGAAACATCTCTTTCCATTCAGTGCTTCTTCCTTACACTAGGTAGTTTTGAGAAGTTTTTTTGCACTCCCCGCCCGCCCCCCCGCCCCAAACTAGGTAGAGTGAAGGACTAGAAGTCAAGGAAGCCATTTCACCATGTCATCGATGGCATCCTTCACTGCTGTTATGGACAGCACCACCAGCAGGGGTATCACAGTTGTGTACCATGCCAAGGAGGAGATCTGGGGAATCAACTGTGAGAGGGAAAAAGAAGAAACTCTGGTCAGAAAGTTTAAAGGACAATATATTTCCTCCCAGCATCACACCCCCCACCTCTTTCACCGCCACAGGTTCCTAATAAATTCAACTATCCTAGTTGCTTTCCATTGTTTTGGAAACATAAGCAATATAAGTAAATATATAATAGAGAAGTAAATATAGGTAAACCTCTCTAAGAAAAGACGAAAGAATAGGAGATGATAAGTTGCCACCTATCCGTCTTAAACTCCACTACTTTTGTCTTGACAGCAAAGGGCTATTTATTTCTCCTCTGATAATAAATGTTCTGGTGAAAGGTAGGGTAAGAGTGCACTTCGGAAAAGAACATCCCCTCCCTCATCCCTTAGCATAAGGGAAAATGAGACAATCTTTCCCTCACTAAATTGGGCTTACCCTGCCCTGCTTCCTTGCCCTGTGCTGGTACTTTTATGTTCTAAACCATTCCCTTTCTCAGAATTCCTGCATGTTAACTTTCTCTCAGGGAGGCTGGGACAATGAATGAGAAATGGAGTTGTAGTTGTGGTTGGGGTGAAGAGTCTGTGACCTCCTGTAGTCAACCTGAAGAGTGGACATGGAGACATGATGAGGGAGCTCCACTTCACTGGGATTCAGTGACCTTTTGTCCTTCCTCTTATAGAGATTGTTTCATCCTGCCTAATCCTGACCTATTCTATTGGACTGTCATGACACTCCAGTCCATCCACTTGCCTGTTACCTAAAGAGACATTTCTTAGTTTAGGGAGGAGAAGAACTGATTACACAATCAGATCCCAGAGGTATTGATAAAATGCTCTGTGGAAAAGATCCCAAAAGTTAATACCTGTAGGAATAGCAAAATGAGGAAATATGCATTTGCAAGTCTCTGGAATTGTTCGAATAGGTTCAGAGGCAAAAAGTTAAAGACATTATATCTTGAGGTCTTGATGGTATTGTTCTGTGAGTGAAAAAAAAACAAAAAACAAACAACAACAAACCCAAGCACAATTAGAAGAAAAAAAGACCCCATCTCCCACTCTTAACAAAAAGCTCCAAGACCCACTCCTTGAAATAGGGAAAAGCCACAGTTCTTCCACCATGGGGTGAAGGGGAGGGTGGGAAGAAGTGTTTGTCCCGGACTTTTCTTGGAGACCTAGAGAATGCAAAGAAGGCAAGGCTGATAAATATGGGATTTTTTTGAGGCACAGAGTTCTTTGTTTATTGATACTATTAATAATAATGATAATAAAATCAACAATAAAAACTTACATTTATTGAATACTACATGCAAAGCATTGTTTTTTTTTTTTTTAAGATTTTATTTATTTGTGAGAGACACACAGAGAGAGACAGAGGCAGAGACACAGGCAGAGGGAGAAGCAGGCTCCATGCAGGGAGCCCAACATGGGACTCTATCCCGGGTCTCCAGGATCACGCCCAGGGCCGAAGGTGGTGCCAAACCACTGAGCCACCTGGGCTGCCCACAAAGCATTGTTCTAAAACATTTTATATGTAGCAGTTTATTTATTCCTCACAATAACCCTATAAAGAGAAGACTATATGATTGCTTTTTAAGGATAAAGAAACTGAGGCACTGAGGTTATTTGCCAAAGACCACATAGTCAATTGCAGAGTCAGGACTGTGCTGTCCTGGGTTCAAGTTCACTTGTATAGCTATCCAAATGCCTTCTTATCATAGAATCAGAGATCTTTCAGTATTATCTTACCTCTCACCCACTAGTCCTTCTCAGTCCTAAATAGTAGGCAAGTCTGTCATTTTTACTAGCTCTTTTCCAGAGCTAAGAAGTTTTTCTAAGCCTGGCAAATTCAGTTTGGTCTGCCTTTTCATACTGTTTTCAATACTGAAGGATGTCAGATGCCAAAAACAAATTACTCTTTCAACTTTAGGCCACTGGGGGTTCCTACACTGGTCCCTGTCATCACTGTGAAGTCACTTGCCTTTTAATTGTCCTGAGAAGGTCTGAATAGTTTTGGTTTACATCTGAGCTATGATTTTGTTGAGTGAAAATGGGAACTTGCTACCTCCTCAATCCTAATCTCAAGATGTTGACAGGGTCATTTTACTTTCTATCCTTGAGTCTTCAATAATTTGACTTAAGACATCAGAGCTTAAATATAAGAGCTCAAGAAAAGCAAAAGAATAAGACCAAACAATTTCCTAAGGACAGGGCTTCTCCCCTACCTCCTCCATCTATAAGGCCAAAACAGGAAAACCCCACATGCAGTCCTAAAGTTTAGATACTGCTCAAGTATTAAGAATCTTGCTGGATTGCCTTGGGAAAGCATCAGAGACCTTCTCCTGGAGAACCAAAACCATTCAGTCTTAAGGCTAAAACTTGCCTAAGAGGGCTAGCTAGATAGGCTTTTTAGTCAAGACTTACCTGTCTATTTCCCTAAGGAAGAGAAGCTGGTCATAGAGCTTATTAGGAATTTAGAGATCCAAGCTACAACTAAGATTTCCTTGGTGTCTTCTCTATGATTTTCTAGTTAATAATCAAACACTATAGATTTCTCAAGGCTTGCTCTGCTCACAGCCCTATTCTGGGCTATCTTAGTAGAGGCTGGAAATAAAATTAAATAAGGTTTCTCTCAGAGAAGCACATAGGTCTGTCTTGAATGAAGTTCTAACTAAATGATCTCTATCGGCCCTTCTAACCCTGACAAAATGTTATCCTAACATAGAAATAGTTTTCTTTGATCATGAGATACTCTGAATTTGTCAGCTTCTAAGCCCAGATGGTTCTGATACTTGGAACCAAAGACCATTTTTGATCTTTTGCCTGACTGAAGCACCTGGCCTTCACTACTGATTTTCCATTTGATTTCATAACTAATTATCATATTTCAGATTTCTACTCACTTGGTAGCATTTGTTTAGCAAACAAAGGTAAAAAAGCCTTGCTGATTTTATCTCAAGATAGAAATATCAGTACTTCTTTACTAACTTGGCAACCAGAGTGTTCTGCTCTATTCTTTAATGTCAAACCAGAAACAATATCCAAAGAATGTAGAACATTCTGCTTAAGTATGAATTTCTTCAGTGTTTAGTTTATTTTTTGGCAGAGCTATAAAATGTAAGCATGATAGAGGTGGTGGATTTTGGTTTGGGCTGTTTGTTTATTTATTTAGATAGTAAAACCTGACCATTGGCTAAATGGGGGAATAGAGAAGAACATAAGGTCAAAGTTGTAATGGGAATCAGAAGTTAGGGGTTGGGAAGAGGAAAAGAAGTAGGAATGGAAAAAAGTAGAGAAATAGGAGGAAAATTAGCAATGGGCCATGGAAATTAAATGGTTGTTAAATACATAAGAAAAGGTCAGATCTGCTTATTTATTCAGCATATATATATATATATATATTAAATTTTTATTTATTTATGATAGTCACACAGAGAGAGAGAGAGAGAGAGAGAGAGAGGCAGAGACATAGGCAGAAGGAGAAGCAGGCTCCATGCACCGGGAGCCCGATGTGGGATTCGATCCCAGGTCTCCAGGATCGCGCCCTGGACCACTGCGCCACCCAGGGATCCCCTATTCAGCATATATTTATCAAATGTCATTTATGTGCCAAATATTGTGATACAAACTATGGATACAGAGATGAACAAACTTGTACCCTTTCTTCAAGGGTCAATGGTTTCCTGGAGAAAGAGAGAGAACATTATTCACAACTATATCTAACTCCTACAACCACCATGTAAGCTGAGTTAGGCTCTTTTCATAAATGAGGAAACTCAAAGGATAGAGAAGTTAAATAAAACATGCCTAAAGATGCAAGTTTAGTAAGGAGTAGAGTTGTGCTCAAATTCAGGTCTGTCTGATTGTCAAAACCTAGTTTTATTGCACTATAGTGCCTCTCACACATGTCTAGAAAATAGAAAGGGGGAAAGAAGGGGTACCTGGGTGGCCTTCGGCTCAGGTCATCATCCCTGCAGAGTCCTGAGACTGAGCCCTGCATCAAGGCTCTCTGCTCTGTGGGGAACCTGCTTCTCCCTCTCCCTCTGTCTGCTTCTCCCTCTGTCTCTGCCTGCTTCTCTCTCTCCCTCTAGTTCTCCTTCTCCCTCTGCCTGCTTCTCCCACTCACTCTGCTTTTCCCTCTCCCTCTGTCTGCTTCTTCCTCTCCTTTTGTCTGCTTCTCCCTCTCCCTCTGCTTGCCATTCTACTTATACGTGAGCTCTCTCTGCTAAATAAATAAATAAAATCTTTTGAAAAAGGAGGGGGGAGAAAATCTGTTCCCATGGCCATACCCTGAACACTGTTATTATCCAGAACCTAACTCAGAAATCATAAACTAATGTCTTACAGAGACTACAAATATGTATAGTTATGTATGTATTTATATACCTATAGCTATAGATAGATAGAGCTGCACATGCACAAAATAATGCATATAAAAACATTGCTTGCAACTGTAAACAACTGGAAACAACCCAAAAGTCAATTTTAAGAAACTGGTTACATAAACTATGCTATATTCTACATAGGAAATACTGTGCAGGTAAAGAAAGAAAAGAAGGAAAAACATCTATTATGAAAATATCTTCAGGAGATATTGTTAAGGTTCAGAATAGTGTAGGAAAGTGGATTTATCTGCACAAAGAAACACTGGTGACTATACAAGAAAGTAACAAAAGTAATTCCCTACAGAGAGCAGATAAGGCCAAGGATGGGTGCTGGAGTATGAATTTTAAATATCTGTCTTTCTTGAGTTATTAATAAAAAAGTGAAAAATAAACAATTTGAAAATGCCCAATAGAAAATGGACAAAGAGATAGTTTCCATAAGAAGAAATACAAAAGGTTAATTAACATGGAGAGATTATTGAACTGACTTGAAATTAAGGAAAGACAGATAACAAAATATCTTGGGGTCCTGAGATGGACCTCAGCAGGGAGTCTGTTTCCCCTCCCTCACCCCACCCCCTCTTCCCACTCTTACATTCTTTCTCTAACATAAACTTATCTTTAAAAAAAAGGATATATTCACACAAATATGCCAAAATATATGTATAGTGGAGTTCATTCAGAAACATTTATCATAGAAAAAAAAAAGAAGATTATTATTTTTTTGAGGGGGTGCCTAGATATGAAGGGAAGCATTTTATTTTATTAAGATTTATTTGTTTTAGAGAGAAAGAGTGTGTGCGTGAGCCAAGGGAGGGGCAGAGGAAGAAGGAGAGAGAAAATCTCAAGCAGACTCCGCCCTGATGTGAGGATCAATCTCACAACCTGAAGATCATGACCTGAGCCAAAACCAAAAGTTGGACACTTAACTGACCAAGCCACCCAAGTGCCCCTGAATGGAAACATTTAAAATGTTCATCAATAGGATACTGGTAAAATAAACTAAGGTATGTTGAAAATAGTGGAAAACTATGCCACTGTTAGATCTGTATGTATTGCCATAGATGTTGAAGTAGAAAAATATTGTTGAATTATTATTTCATTTGTTCAAGAAAAAGTCACAGTATCTCTTTTCTAGAAGTTATATATGAAACTCCAAATCTGAATATATTCTCTCATGAGCCTAGGTCACTAGAATCAATTTTGGTTTCTGATCCCTCACTATACCAGCTTGAAAAAAGTAGAATCTATGTTGTAGGATCTACATATACAATGAATTCTTGTCCCAGTCACAGAAGGGAATATTAGAGGAGAATATCAGCCTCCTTCCGAAGTAACTAGAGGCCTGATACTCACAGGATATCCAAACACAATGTTGAGTTCTCTGCTGTTGGCTTGCAGATATCTCCCTTGTTCTGAAAAAGAAGAGAGAAATAATGAGAGGGATAACCCTCTATAGATCAACCTGGGATGCTGGCTGCAGGACAAGAAGCTGTTGACAGGTTTTGTACCATGAATGTCTCTAGTAATCTAGATTATGTTTCCACAGACAACAGGATGGCTGTACCAATGTTACTGCTAAACATAGAAACCCAAGACCTCTTCAATTAGTCAATTCCAGCACCTTATTTTAAGGTATCTGAGGTTCTTTCCAAGGCAGCTTTTCCTAAGTCTTGCTTAATGAAATTTAAATCAATATATCATTATTAGGCATTTATTGCATAGAGGCCAGGGTGTTTGATGCTATGGGGGGATAAAAAGATGAGTAAGACACAGCCCCTGATTTCAAGGGACCTGCGGTTTTGTAGGAGTGAGCCTGATAACTATAACACATGACAAAACCATCACATCAAAACGCTTTGTTCATTCAGAACAAAAAGATCTATTGATAGAATATATTTTAAAATATATTAAAATATATTTTAAGGTTTTTCAAAACACAATTATGGGCTCACTATTTGTAACAGTTCATAACACCTATGTGTTTTATTTTAACCATCTGAGTGGACATGAAGTAGTATCTCATTGTGGTCCTGATTTTCATGTTCTCTAGTGACTAATGATAATGTTGAGTATATTTTCATGTGCTTATTGAATATTTATATATTTATTTATTTTAAAAATATTTTAATTTATTCATTCATGAGAGACAGACAGAGAGAGAGAGGCAGAGATGCAGGCAGAGGAAGAAGCAGGCTCCATGCAGGGAGCCTGAGGTGGGGCTTAATCCTGGGACTCCAGGATCATGTCCTGGGCCAAAGGCAGGCGCTAAACCACTGAGCCACCCACGTATCCCCTATTTTATATATTTATATAGTTTTTTTTTTGGAGATATGTCTCTTCAGATTCTTTGCCTTTTTTTAAACTGGGTTGTTTTTTTTTTAATTTTTTTAAATTTTTATTTATTTATGATAGTCACAGAGAGAGAGAGAGAGGCAGAGGGAGAAGCAGGCTCCATGCACCGGGAGCCCGACGTGGGATTCGATCCCGGGTCTCCAGGATCGCGCCCTGGGCCAAAGGCAGGCGCTAAACCGCTGCGCCACCCAGGGATCCCTAAACTGGGTTAATTATCTTTCTATCACTGAGTTATAAGAGTTCTTTACATATTCTGCATAGAAGTCACTTATCACATATATGATTTGCAAATATTTTTCTCTTACTCTGGTTTCAAATGTCATTTTTATAATGTACTACATTATAATGTATTGAATATTATTTAGATTTTCTATTTGTTCCATTGTTCTACCCATCGTTTAAATTATGTAACTTTTTAAAAATTAGTTTCCGGGGTAGAATTTAATGATTCATCAGTTGCATGTAACAGCCGGTGCTCATTACATCAAGTGCCCTCCTTAATATCCATCACTTAATTACCCCATCCCCACTACCACCTCCCCTTCAGCAACCCTCAGTTTGTTTCCTATAGTCAAGAGTGTCTTATGGTTTGTCTCTCTCTGTTTCACCTTACTTCTCCTTCCCTTCCCTTACATTCATCTGTTTGTTTCCTAAATTACACATGAGTGAAATCATATAGCATTTGTCTTTATCTGACTTATTTCACTTAGTATAATATCCTGCAGTTCCATCTATGTCATTCAAATGGGAAGATTTCATTCTTTTTTATGGCTGAGTAATAGTTCAGTGTGTGTGTGTGTGTGTGTGTGTGTGTGTGTGTCTTCTTTATCCACATCTTCTTTCATTCATCTCTTGATGGACATTTAGGCTCTTGCCATAGTTTGGCTATTGTGGACATTGCTGCTATAAACATTGAGGTACATGTGTCCCTTCAGATCACTATATTTGTATCCTTTGGATAAATACCTAGTAGTGCAATTCTGGGTCATATGGTAGTTCTATTTTTAACTTTTTGAGGAACTTCCATACTGTTTTCCAGAGTGGTTGAACTAGTTTGCATTCCTACCAACAGTGTAAGAGGGTTCCCCTTTCTCTGCATCTTCATCAACATCTGTTGTTTCCTCATTTAAGCCATTCTGATCAGTGTGAAGTGGTATCTCGTTGTGGTTTTGATTTGTATTTCCCTAACGCTGAGTGATGTGGAGCATTTTTTCATGTGTCCATTGGCCATTTGTATGTCTTCTTTGGAGAAATGTTTGTTTAGGTCTTCTGCCCATTTCTTGACTGGATTTTTTGGTGTGTTGAGTTTGATAAGTTCTTTATAGAATTTGGATACCAGCCCTTTACTGACAAGTCATTTGCAAATATCTTCTCCCATCCTATAGGTTGCCTTTTAGTTTTGTCAACTGTTATCTTTGCCGTGCAAAAGCTTTTTATCCTGATGAAGTTCCAATAGTTAATTTTTGTTTTTGTTTCCCTCGCTTTTGGAGATGTGTCTAGCAAGAAATCGCTGTGGCTGAGGTCAAAGAGATTGGTGCCTATGTTCTCCTCTATGATTTTGATGAATTCCTGTCTCACACTTAGGCTTTTCATCCCTTTTGAGTTTATTTTGATGTATGTAAGAAAATGGTCCAGTTTTATTCTTCTGCATGTGGCTATCTAATTTTCCCAACACCATTTGTTGAAGAGACTGTGTTTTTTCCATTGGATATTCTTTTCTGCTTTGTTGAAGATTAGTTGACCATAGAGTTGAGGGTCCATTTCCAGGTTCTCTAGTCTGTTCCATTGATCTATGTTCTGTTTTTGTGCCACTACCATACTGTCTTGATGATTACAGCTTTGTAATAGAGTTTGAAATCTGTAATTGTGATGCCTCCAGCTTTGGTTTTCTTTCTTCAACATTCTTTTGGCTATTCGGGCTTTTTTCTGGTTCCATACAAATTTAAGAATTGTTACAGTTCTATGAAAAATGCTGATGGTATTTTGATAGGGATTGCATTGAATGTGTAGATTGCTTGGGTAGCATAGACATTTTCACGATAGGTAACAATAGTTGATTCTTCCAATCCATGAGTTTTTCCTCAAATTTCTTTCATAAATGTTCTACAGTTTTCAGAGGACAGATAGATACTTTACCTCTTTGGTTAGGTTTATTCCTCAGTATCTTATGGTTTTGGGTACAATCATAAATGGGACTGATAACTTGATTTCTCTTTTTTCTGTCTCATTACTGTTAATGTAATATAAACAGTATTTACATTACTGTTAATGTAATGTAAATGTAACTGCATTTCTGTTAGTGTATAGAAATGCAATTGACTTCTCTGCATTGATTTTTATCCTGTGATTTTGTCAAATTCCTGTATCAGTTCTAGCAATTTTGTGGTGGCACATTTTGGTTTGCTAGAGTATCATGTTGTCTGCGAAGAGTGAAAGTTTAACTTCTTTGCTGATTTGGATGCCTTTTATTTCTTTTGTTATCTATGTTGAACAACAGTATGGAGAGTGGACATCCCTGCCATGTTCCTGACCTTAGGGGGAAAGCTCTCAGTTTCTTCCCATTGAGGATATTTGCTGTGGGTCTTTCATATATGGCTTTTTTCTCCCTTTTTCTTATGCACTTTATTTTTTATTTTTTAAATATATAGTTTATTTAAAATCAATTTGCCAACATATAGTATAATACCCAGTGCTCATCTCATCATGTGTCCTCCTTAACACCTATTACCCTATCCCTGAACCCACCTTCCCTTCTGCAACCCTTTGTTTCCCAGAGTTAGGAGTCTGTCATGGTTTGTCTTCCTCTTTAATTTATCCCCCTCTCAATTCCCCCTCTTCCTCTATGGTCCCTTTCACTATTTCTTATATTCCACAGGAGTGACATTTGTAATTGTCTTTCTCGGATTGACTTATTTCACTCAGCATAAAACCCTCCAGTTCCATCCATGTCAATGTAAATGGTAGGTATTCAACCCTTCTCCTGACTCAGTAATATTCCATTGTATATATGTACCACATCTTCTTTATCCATTCATCTATTGATGAATACTGTGGCTCCTTCTACAGTTTTGCTATTGTGGACATTGCTGCTATGAATACCGGGGTGCATGTGTCCTGTTGTTTCACTACATCTGTATCTTTGGTGTAAATATTCATATACAGCTTTTATGATAGTAATGTATGTTTCCTCTATTCCTACACAATGGAGAGCTTTTATCAAGAAAGGATGCTATATTTTGTCAAAAGCCTTTTCTGTATCTGTTGAGAAGATCATATGGTTCTTATCCTTTCTTTTATTAATGCGGTGTATCACATTGATTGATTTGTGAATGTTGAACCACTCCTGTAGCCCAGGAATAAATCTTGCTTGGTCATGGTGAATAATCCTTTTAATGTACTGTTGGATCCTATTAGCTAGTATCTTGGTAAGAATTTTTGCATCCATGTTTATCAGGGATATTGGTCACTTTTTTAGTGGGGTCTTTGGTTTTGGAGTCAAGATAATGCTGGCCTCATAGAATGAGTTTGGAAGTTTTCCTTCCATTTCTCTTTTTTGGAACAGTTTCAGAAGAATAGGTATTCATTCTTCTTTAAATGTTTGGTAGAATTCCCTTAGGAATCCATCTGGCCCTGGACTCTTGTTTGTTGGGAGATTTTTGATTACTGATTAAATTTCTTTGCTGGTTTATGGGTCTGTTCAGCTTTTCTATTTCTTCCTGTTTCCTTTTTTTTGGTAGTTTATATGTTGCTAAGAATTTATCATTTCTTCTACACTGCCTAATTTGTTGGCATATAATTGCTCATAATATTCACTTCTATTTTATATCTTCTATGTTGGTTGTGATGTCTCTTCTTTCATTCATGATTTTATTTATTTGGGTCCTTTCTCTTTTCTTTTTGATAAGTCAGGCTAGGGGTTTATCAATCTTATTAATTCTTTCAAAGAACCAACTCCTAGTTTCATTGATATGTTCTACTATTCTTTTTATTTCTATATCATTGATTTCTGCTCTAATCTTTATTAATTCTCTTCTGCTGGATGTAGGCTTTATTTGCTGTTATTTTTTTTTAGCTCCTTTAGGGTATAAGATTAGGTTGTGTATTTGAGACTTTTCTTGTTTCTTGTGGAAGGCCTGTATTGCTATATATTTCCCTCTTAGAACTGCTTTTGCTGCATCCCAAAGCTTTCGAACAGTTGTGTTTTCATTTTCATTTGCTTCCATGTATTTTTAAAATTCTTCTTTAATTTCCTAGTTGACCCATTCATTCTTTAGTAGGTTGCTCTTTACCCTCCATGTATTTGTGATCCTTCTAAATTTTTTTTCTTGCAGTTGCTTCAAGTTTTATAGCATTGTGATCTGAAGATTATGCAGAGAGTGATCTCAATCTTTTTGTACTGGTTGAGACCTGATTTGTGACCCACTATGTGGTCTATTCTGGAGAATGTTCTATGTGCACTTGAGAAGGATGTGCATTCTGCTGCTTTAGGATGAAATGCTTTGAATATATCTGTTAAGTCCTTTGGGTCCAGTGTGTCATTCAAAGCCCTTGTTTCCTTGTTGATCTTCTGCTTAGATGATCTATTGCCATGCATGGGGTGTTAAAGTGCCCTACTATTATTATATTATTATCAATGAGTTTCTTTAATTTTATTATTAATTGGTTTATATATTTGGCTGCTCTCAAGTTAGAGGCATAAATATTTGCAATTGTTAGATCTTCTTGTTGGATAGACCCTTCAACTATAATATAGTGTTCTTCTTCATCTCTTGTTACAGTCTTTGGTTTAAAATCTAATTTGTCTCCTATAAGGTTGGCTACTCCAGCTTTCTTTTGACACTCATTAGCATGATAAATGGTTCTCCACCCCCTCACTTTCAATCTGGAAGTGTCTTTGGGCCTAAAATGAGTCTCTTGTAGGCAGCATATTGATGGGTATTTTTTTGTTGTTGTTTTTTGTTTTGTTTTGTTTTTTACCCATTCTGATACCCTATGTCTTTTAATTGGAGCATTTAGTTCATTAAACTCAGAGTAATTATTGAAAGATATGAATTTAGTGCCATTTTATTTCCTGTAAAGTCACTGTTCATGTAGATTGTCTCTGTTCCTTTCTTGTGTCTGTTACTTTTAGGCTCTCTCTTCACTTAAAGGATCCTTTTTAATATTTCTTGCAGGGTTGGTTTAGTGTTCACAAATTCTTCTAATTTTTGTTTGTCCTAGAAACTCTTTTTCACTTTTTCCATTGTGAATGACAGCCTTGCTGGCTGCATATTCTTGGCTGTGTATTTTTCCCATTCAGCAATTTGAATATATCATGCCAGTCATTTCTGGCCTGCCAGGTCTCTGTAAGACAGGTCTGTTCCCAGCGTTATGTGTCTACCCTTGTAGGTTAAGGACTTCTTGTCCTGAGCTGCTTTCAGGATTTTTTCTTCATCTTTGAAATTTGCAATCAGCACTACAAAATGTTGAGGTGTAGACCTATTTTTGTTGATTTTGAGAGGGTTCTCTGTGCCTCCTGGACTTGAATGCCTGTTTCCTTCCTCAGATTAGAGAAGTTCTAATAATTAATCTTTTGTCTGTTTTTCCCACTTCTCATCTTCTGGGACCTCTATAGTATGGATAGACATTATTTGCTGGGTCACAAAATAGTTATATATATATTTTTTAAGTAAGGTCCACACCTAGCGCAGAGCCCAATGCAGGACTTGAACTCACAACCCTGTTGTTTATGGACATTATTTATAAGTCTCCCTTCATGATCTAATAGTTTTCTTTCTCTCTTCAGTTTTCTTATTTTCTATCTTCTGTATCACTGATTCACTCTTCTAATTCGTTCATCCTCATTTTTATGGCCTCCACTTGGGACTGCATCTCAGTAATAGCATTTTTAATTTTGACCTGACTAAATTTTAGTTCTTTTATTTCTACAGTAAGGGATTCTCTAGTGTCTTCTATGTTTTCAAGCCCAGCTAGTGTCTTTATAATCATTGTTTTAAACTCTAGTTCAGGGGTACCTGTGTGGCTTAGTAGTTGAGTGTCTGCCTTTGGCTCAGGCCATGATCCCGGGGTCCTGGGATTGAGTCCTGCAGCAGGGTCCTCACAGGGAGCCTGCTTCTCCCTCTGCCTATGTCTCAGCCTCTCTCTGTCTCTCATGAATAAATAAATAAAATCTTAAAAAAAAAACCCTCTAGATGTTCAAATACCTTACTTATATCCATATTGATTAAATCCCTGGCAGTGAGTACTACCTTCTGTTCTTTCTTTTGAAGTGAATTTCTCCATCTCATCATTTTGTCCAGAAAAGTAGAAAGATAAAAAACAATAATAACAACAGAAAATAAAACAAAAACAAACAAAAATACTAGACCCTGAGTGTGTTTTGGTCTGCTTGTTAAAAGAAATTAGATCCCAAAATAAGAAAGTAAAACTTACATATATATAAAAATAAAATACAATTAAAGAAAACAAAAAATAAAAAGAATATAACGTATATGTAAAATAAAATTTAAAAATAATTTAAAAAGAACCGAATAAATAGGAAAATAACTGAAAAATAATGCTGCAAGACTAAAGAATAAAAATACAAAGGATGCCATATACTATTTTATCCAAAAGCTGAGGTTTTGCAGCCCTCTGTGATGAGTAAACTTGGTACTATCTAGTTGTTTGTGCTGATCTTCTCATGGAGGAGCCTGTTGCCCTTATTCACCTTATTCTCAGGTGGAATTGCCTTATTGGAAATGTGTCTCTCTTGCACAGAGGCTAGGCTTAGTGTAAGCAGCTCTGGATTCCACTAGTTCACTATGTAGCCTGTTTTGCTCTTTTGCTCCTCTCAGCACCAATGGGCAGGGTGAACATGGAAGTGTCCCACTTTCTAGCCCTGAGCTGGAAGTTCGCACCCTCCATTCTTCAGTGAGCCCTCACAGAAAAGCAATTAATCACTTTTGTCTCCCTGGTTTCCATCAGAACTCTGTGTTCACCTGACCTGTGACTTAATGTTTTGATCTCAGGCACACGACCGAATTTCAAAACTCCAAATTTCATGGATTCCTTTGGTGCAGACTTGTGCTGTTCCTCTGGGGGGAGGAAGGAGGATCTCACTACCCTCTGCCTTATGCTGGATCCTTCCCAGGAAGGAAAGTGAAGTGGGGTAGAATCTCAGGTGTGACAGCATGGTCTCAGGATCCCCAGATCACAAGAAGTTGGGGGGTACCTAGTGGAACAGAGTGCCCAGACATAGGAGTGGGGAAGCCATCTGAAAACAGTAAGTCTAGGTGCCAGCTTTCTGCTCTATGTTGCCATAAACTGGGAACTGCTGCATAGTCATGCACCCACTTTCCTGGGAAGGATCTAGCATAAGGCAAAGGTAGTGAGACCCTCCTTCCTGTCCCTGGAGGAACATCCCTCACTGTAGGAGACTTGTAAAATTCCCAATTTTGCACTCCACTGCTTGTAATACTTCGTAGTAGCCTCTGTAAGCAGGCTCCATTCTCTCCACCATATCCTCAGCTATATCACCGCTGATTCAAGTCTCCACACTTCCTACCTTCTAAAAGGTGGCCACTTTTCTGCTTATAGACTTACAGCATTTCTTTTCTAGATCTGTGATTGGTTTTCAGGTGTTCAGAATGATTTGGTAACTAGCTGTATTCAAGGGATGAGACAAATTTAGAGTCCCCTTACTCCTCGGTTATCTTAACTCCTCTCCATTTTTTTTTTTAAGAGAGAAAGGGAGGACAGAAAAGGGGAGGAAGAACCCTAAGCAGGCTCTACACCCAGAATGGAGCCCAATGTGGGGCTTAATCTCATGACCCCGAGATCATGACCTGAGCTGATATCAAGAGTCAGATGCTTAACCAACTAGCCACTCAGGTGCCCCTAAATCATGTAACTTTTTTTTTTTAAGATTTTATTGATTTATTCATGAGAGACACAGAGAGAGAGAGGCAGAGACACAGACAGAGGGAGAAGCAGGCTCCACGCAGGGAGCCCGATGTGAGACTTGATCCTGGGTCTCCAGGATCATGCCCTGGGGCCGAGGTGGCGCTAAACATCTGAGCCACCTGGGCTGCCCTAAATCATGTAACTTTTAATACAGGATAGCAAGTCTTGTTTAAAGACTTCTTGGCTCTTTTGTTTATTTTCTCTTCTAGATCAACTTCAGAATAATTCTATCCAGTTCCGTTGAGATTGGGGTTTTGATGAGAGATAAAGACAGAAAATTGTATTCACTAGAATTCTGGGGATGAGTGAAAGTAGGTTATTAGATGAGGCAGAACTATGTCCCATGAGAGAAATAGTCAGCTCTGGGAAACTACATCGCATTTTATTTGAATTCCTGTTAGTTAACACTTAGTGCTGTATCAGTTTCAGGTATACAATATAGTGATTAAACAATTCCATATATTCCGCTAATGCTCATCACCAATTTTACCCATCCCGTACCTACCATCTCTCTTGTAACCATCAGTTTGTTCTCTATAGTTAAGAGTCTGTTGCTTGGTTTCTTTTATCTCTTTTTCCCCTTGCTTATTTGTTTCTTAAATTCCATATGAGTGAAATCATATGGTATTTGTTTATCTCTGATTTATTTTGCTTAGCATATCTGGCCTCCATCCATGTCACTGCAAATGGCAAAGATTTCATTGCTTTTTATGGCTGAATAACATTCCATTGTATATGTATACCACATCTTCTTTATCTATTCATTCATCAGTGGACTCTTGGGCTGCTTCCATACCTTGGCTATTGTAAATAATGCTACTATAAACAAAGGGATGCATGTATCCCTTTAGATTGGTGTTTTGTATACTTTGGGTTAATATCCAGTAGTGCAATTGCTGGATCATAGACTAGTTCTATTGTTTTTGAATGAGCCCTGTTTAATGCAGGGCTTGAACTCACGACCCTGAGATTGACACCTGAGCTGAGATCAATAGTTGGACTCTTAACCTACTGAGCCACTAAGGTGCTCCAGGGTAGTTCTGTTTTTAACTTTAAGGAATCTTCATAATGTTTTCTAGAGTGACTGGACCAGTCTGCATTCCTCCTAACAGTGTACAAGGATTCCTTTTTCTCCACGTCCTCGCCAACACCTATTGTTTGGATCACAGACTTTTGAAAAATTGCTGAGGAGATTTTACGGCAATGATAAGGCAGGGACTTTTATGGTTTGTCATGTAATCTCCTCTGCTCTTCTGGCCATCAGCAAAATTTACTAAACATCATGATGTCATAACATGAGTAAATTTCTTACAGAAAATACCTATGTGGCCAAAGTCTGCACATTGGGCAATACAAAAATAGAGAATTATGAGGAAGTTTAGGGATTTGCACAAATTATAGGAAAAGTGAAACGGGGATGTCCAGTTACTTTTACCCCAGGATTTGAGAGATTATAAAGATTAAGTAGGAAGGAGCTGACATTTTTGCACTACTAGTCCCCCACTTAGTGACATATTATAAATCCCTGTGAGGAAGATAGACAGTTGTTGGCGTACCTCTGGGAAGCCATTCTTTTTTTTTTTTTCTTAAAGATCTTATTAATTTATTCATGAGAGACACACAAGAGAGAGGCAGAGACATAGGCAGAGGGAGAAGCAGGCTCCATGCAGGGAGCCTGATGTGGAACTTGATCCCGGGACTTCAGGATTGCGCCCTGACAAAGGCAGGCACTCAACTGTTGAGCCACCCAAGTGTCCCTGGGAAGCTATTCTTTTGTGCATTATGATCATGTCTGTATAGTTATGTTGCTAGCAATACATATGAGTCTTCCTTGGGCTAGGTTTCCCATCCAGCTATGCATCTTGTAGTATGTTCTACTGAACTAGTGCATTTCTTTCTTAAGGTTTCATTCTAGTGATTACTAGGATTACATGAACAAAGATGGGCAGAGTTGAAAAGGAACTGATAGAATCTTTTGTTGTGCATTGTTTTGACTAGTTAGTAGCTTATTTACAACCTTGTGATACAAGAGCTTCAGCTAACCATTGTGGCATAGGTTACCCAAAGAAGTGGAAGATGTATGGCTCAGATAATTTAGTCACATCTAGGATTTAGAACTGCTAGTTGGCCCTTGCTATTTGTGCAGGGTCTTTTTTAGGGTCCCAGTAGCTGTCTGATTAGGGCAGAGTATCAGGGCAGTGTTGGTGTTTCTACCAGTGTTAAGGTTATTCAATCCCTGAGTAGGCTAATCTACTATGTTCATACTCAATCAGTTTAGGCAATGATAAGTGAAATCAGTCTCCCCCATGACATTTGCCCCTCTAATCATACCCAACAGATCAGCATAGCCTCTCCATTTATTAAAAATATTATTTTAAAACTCTTCATAAAGTTCTAATATTTTCTTATTGAATCTTACATTTCTTATCAAATTTAATCCTAGTTTTTACTGCTTATTTTTTAATTTACAAAGGTCTAACAGGTTTTTCCAGCAATTTATCTGGGTGTAGCAGACTAGTCTCTCTAAGCCCCCCCAGCCCCAAAGATGTACATGGAGTCCAGGCTCTGTACAGCAACTTAATACAAACCTCCCTGTTTGAGAGTAAAGTAAAGCAGGTAGATCCCAAAGTTCAGAGCCTGAGTTCATGGAGACAGACTGAGACTCCAAAGTAGGGACAGGAGTAATCTTCATCTAGTTCTGGCTCTTTGATATTAGATCTTCCGTGAAAGAGAAAGGAGAAAAGAAAGTAGGATTTCCAACAGGAAAGGAAGAGGAATTGAGGGCTACAAAGTCAGACTTCTGAAGATGTCTCTAAAAAGGGAAAAAACAAGAATGACAAGAAAAGTGGTTAAAATGTCAGTTGGCACAATCATCTAGGAGAAGAAACTCAAAGTTTGAGGGAGACAGAAGACAAGTGTAAGGAAAGAAAGTAGCCAGTCATGTTTGAGATAATAAAGGCAGGTAGACAGATTCCAGACTGGATAATAAAAGATTAATTCAAGATTCACCAAAACAACAATGACAACAACACCGATTTGCTAGGGCTTGTGACTATCATTGAAAAAAGATTGGGATGACTAAGTGTTTTCCCCATTACTTGTTAATTCTGGGTTTATTTCTGTTTGGCTGAGACAAGAGTGACAAAATGTAAATTATGGATGAGAAGTTAGAACTATGGAAGACTAGAAATTAGTTTAGACAAGGAGAGTCTAAAAGATAGTCTAGTTGAAGAGGTCCGGACTATGGAATTCAAGGTCACAAACACTAGTTCAGACTCAGGTGACTAGAAAATGCATCCATCTTTGGTAACTAAGGGTTGAATCTACAGCTTATTGAGTAAAGGCCTGGTTTCAAAGGGATCTGTGTTGAGATCAGAGCTGGACTGTGGGTGGTAAAATAATTGAACTGAAAGTGCCAGACATCTTGGTGAAGCAAGGCAACTTGGTATTATAAAATGTGCAATGGACCTAGAGTTTAAAACTATGGTAGCCTCCAACAGTGGTTAACATGAGCAACTGAGCAGGTTGCTAGGGTTCAAATCTCAGTCCTCCACTTACCAGTTATGTAGCCTTGAGGAAGTTACTTAACCTAAGACTCATTTTCTTCATCTGTAAAATTGAAGTGATAATAATACCTACTCATAAGGTTTTTGTGAAGATTAATAAATTAAGGCATACAAAGCATTATTTTATTTTATTTTATTTTATTTTATTTTATTTTATTTTTTATTTATTTTCTTTTTTCAAAGCATCATTTTAGACCAACTGTTGACATAAAAATTGCTCAGAAAATTCTGGCTATTCTAGATTGGGCTTTGTGACTAAATTGTTAAGTGATTTAGAGCAAGTCAGTTTCTGTTTCTGGGCTTTAGTTTCCTCATGTATAAAATGGGGTTGTAAAATGTATTTAATATGCTAATGTAAGGGTTAAATGAGACGTTAATTAGAGTGCCTATATAATTTCTGACACATCAAAAATGCTCACTAACTGATATTTTTTGTCCTTTATCTTATACTATGTCAAAGAGAGTCCATAACCATCACTGATGGTTTATGCCCAATGGATTTTGAACTTCAAGCTATCTCCTGTGGATATACAAAGCTGATCTAGTCAGTAGAGAAGGAAGGGTACAAAAACCACAGTCTGGGGAGAGGAACTCTACTCAATCTCTTGGTGGCATGGTAGTAGAAAGGAAGTGTTAAAATAGAAGAAGCCTCTGTCTAATAGTGTTCTTAGCATTTTGATTCAAATACCAGGGTGAAAAAACTTAGTTCTTATTCAATCTTGATATAATCCAATCTCAGGTTTTAAGGGTTAAAACTACAGAAGATTGGAGATTAGCCTAGACAACAAATAGCAGAAACTAAAAAGGAAAATGAGCTCTGTAGGAGGGAACTAGAGAAAAAGGCACACTGAAAAATAAGTAACCAGGAAGAAGGTGGAGGAAGGGAGAAAAAGGGAGGAAGGCCAGTTGGTCAGGTGGCAATCAGGCTTAGAAAGATCTCAGCAAATATCTCCTTGCTCACAGTGGGAACTCAATCACAAATGGAATTTTCCAGCTAAGAAAAAAAAGCAGTAAGATGATTTTTAGGAGTGCAAGTTTCTAGTAGATTCTCCAGGCCCTCTCTCCTTATACCATCAGACTCCCAAATAGAAACTCAATCATGACCCCTTGTTGTCATTCTAGATCAACAGGCCTACCTGATTTCACCCAAGTCACCTAATTTATGTGACTAAAATTTTCCCATCTCTAAAAAGTGAGGATAGTTGACAGAGGAAGGATAATTGGCCAATTTCTGGTCAGATTAGTCAGCATCAGTTTGCTTTACGAATATTGTAATTTCTTAGATTCCAAATGATCACAATTTATCCTTTTGTAGTCAAATAGTATAATCTAAAACATGATAGCTACGGGTAAATTTAGCTAACCATATGACTTCCAGTCTTGGGTACACATAAAAAAAAACTTCTATTTCCTCTCCTCAGACTACATCTCTGAAATATCTGGTGTTTAGCCAACAGATGATATCTCCATCTAAGGAATGGTAAGTAGAATAGCTAAATGACATAGAAGAGAGTCACCATAAGAAAGGTCAGGGCCTGTAGTCCTACAGAATAAACAGTAACTCATTTGTTTTCTCATCACCACTTCATTATATTTCAGGTTCAGTCTATTCACTGCTATGTCTCATGGTTTACATTTAGCTCTTTTATCATATTTATTTATAACATCATCTTCTCCCTCTAAACAAAGAACTGCTTAAAGGTAGAGATCCTATCTTTCTTTCTTTCTTTCTTTTTTTTTTTTTCTTTAAATCTCTGTATCCCATTACTTAGATTAGGCCTTGGAGGGCAGCCCCGGTGGCACAGCGGTTTGGCGCCGCCTGGGGTGTGATCCTGGAGACCCGGGATCGAGTCCCACATCGGGCTCCCTGCATGAAGCCTGCTTCTCCCTCTGTCTGTGTCTCTGCCCCTCTCCTCTCTCTGTGCCTATGAATAAATAAATAAAATCTTAAAAAAAAAAGATTAGGCCTTGGATTTAATAAAGATTCATCAAATGAACAAGCACACAAGTAAATGTTTAAAAACATGTTTTGTTAAATTGTGCTCAGATTTCTGTCTAAACCTCTCCAATGGAGGATAATCACCTCCTCCTTGTGGGAGTATCTACACAATCACAGAACAGCTGGGCTGAAAGAGAAATCTCAGCTAATTCTTTGTTGATATTTCTATGCTCAGGTCAGCAAACAGGAGGATATTCAGCATGGTTGAAGAGGATGGTTAGAGTGCAGTGTCAAAAAGGACCTAGAGATTTATTCATTCCATAACAGGAAGCCTGTATTTCCTAAATAAGTCATGGGAATAAAAAGCACAGCATCAGGAATATAGTCAATAATATTGTAATAGCAATGTATCAGGATAGATGCAGGCTACACTTGTAAATGTAGCATAATGTATAAACATGTCCAATCACTATGTTGTACACCTGACATTAATGTAACATTATGCATCAGCTATACTCAAAAAGAAAGAAGGAAAAAAGTTAAAAAAAAAAAAAAGAGGTAAAACTCTTGAGGACATGAAAAGCAAGGAAAAATAAAGAACAGTTTCGCACTGGAGGAGGCAGAAGAGATAACAGTAATACATGTTACTGGAAGGTATAGTGTGCCTGAAAGGAAGAAGAGACATTATGAGGGAGGTTGGTAAAATTTAAATGGGGGTGAGGTCAGGGGTATAAGAGTCTATAAATTGTATGATGGTTTTCTAGTAATGCTGATTTCCTAACGTGGAGGGTTATATGGTAGTTAAAGTAGCAAAATGTCCTCGATGTGGAGAAATACACACTCAAGTATTTAGGGGTGGTAAGACATCATGGATGCAACTTGTTCTCAAAAGGCTCAGAAAATGGAGCACCTAGGTGGCTCAATCAGTTAAGCATCTGCCTTTGGCTCAGGTCATGATCCTGGGGTTCTGGAATCCAGCCCCACCTTGGGCTTCCTGCTCAGCTTCTCTCTCTCCCTCTGCCCCTTCCCCCTACTCCAGCTTTCTCTCACTCACTCACTCAAATAAATAAATTCTTTTAAAAAGGTTCAGAAAATAAGTAATTATTATACATAGTTATATAATAATGTTACATATAAATATAATATATGTGGTATGTATACTCACACAGATGGAGCAAATGTGGTAAGATATTAGCAATTAGGAATCTGGATGAGAAGATTCTGGATATACTTTGCATTATACTTACAATTTTTTTGAAAGTTTAAAAATAAAATCAAATTTATTTTTAATTAAGAAAAAAAAGAATCTGGAGAGGAAGCTCACCAAAGTCTGGAATGTCATGAGAAGTTCAGTTCTTGAGCTACTACAGCTTTTCTGTTACCTCTGCCTCTGCCCATCCCCTCCATACCTTCACTAACTTTCCTATCCAAGTTGAACAGAAACAAGACTAGAATTGCTCAAAGGGTAATCAAAATAGTAATAAAGAAAATAAAATAGCAATAAAACAAATGGAAAATCAAAATTGTAATAAAAGCAAACAAAACAAAACAAAACACCCACCAAATTCTAATTTAATAACAGAGTGCCATAGAAGATTGGTCAGTTGGCACAGTTCAGAACATGATCAAAACTAAAGAGGGGGGGGGCACCTGAGTAGTTTGGTCAGTTAGGGGTCTAATTCTTGATTTCAGCTCAAGTCATGACCTCAGGGTCAGAGAGATGGAGCCCAGCATCAGGCTCCATGCTCAGCAGAGAATCTGCTTGAAATTCTCTCTCTCCTCTCTTTCTCTCTGCTCCTCTACCTTACCCCCCACTCATGCTCTCTCAAATTCTAAAATAAATAAATTAAAAAAAAAAAAACAAAGTGTTGGGATGCGTGGGTGGCTTTGAGCGCTGAGCATCTGCCTTTGCCTCAGGGTGTGATCCCAGAGTCCCAGGATCAAGTCCCACATCGGGCTCCCTACATGGAGCCTGCTTCTCCCTCTGCCTAGGTCTCTGCCTCTGTGTGTGTGTGTGTGTGTGTGTGTGTGTGTCTCATGAATAAATAAATAAAATCATTTAAAACAACAACAACAAAGTGTTGCAGAAGGGGAGGTGGGGGAATGGGGGTAACTGGGTGATGGGCACTAAGGAAGGCACATGATGAGATGAACACTGGGTGTTGTACTATATGTTAGCAAATTGAATTTAAATAAAATATTTTGAAAATTTAAAAAAAAAACACCCAAAACAAAACTAAAGGCCCTTCCCACTATTCCTGTTGGAGATCTTTGGTTTCTTTCTTCTCCTATCAAGGGAGATGCTGACAGGAATATTATTCATATCGCTCCACATAGATATAAATTGGGTGGTGGGCTTTGCCATTCTGACATCATTTGGAAAGTGGAACCATGATTTTTTTTTTTTATCAATGTGGTAAAGGTAAAATTAATCATGTTTGATTGAACTGCTAGATATCATTTTCAGGGCTTCCCAATCATAAAACCTTTCTTGGGATAGGAGAGGAGAGGTTGGGAAGCTTACAATAAAGGCTATCAGTTAGAAACAAAATGCTAGTTGCACAAAGCTGGATCTAATAGTAAATCATGGTGATGCTAAAGAAGCAACTTCACTCTAAGAGATTCAAAATTTAATTCCCTTTGGGGTTGCCAGATTTAGCAAATAAAAATACAAAAATAAAGCATGTCCCAAATATTTACATAGGACATATTTACACTTAAAAATTATTATTTATTGAGATTCAAATTTAATTGGGAATCATGTATTTTATCTTTTTACCCTGCTCCTGTTACTGAGGTCAGGAAAAGTTCCTACAAATTCACTTGTTGCTTTAAATTTTCTAAAGAAACATAATTCTAGGGCAGCCCGGGTGGCTCAGCAGTTTAGGGCCGCCTTCAGCCTGGGCCCGATCCTAGAGACCCAGGATCGAATCCCATATCGGGCTCCCTGCATGGAGCGTGCTTCTCCCTCTGACTGTGTCTCTGCCTCTCTCTCTCTGGGTCTCACATGAATAAATAAATAAAATCTTAAAAAAAAAAAAAAAGAAACAGAATTCTAGAAACTAACTCTAAAAACTTTAGATGTCTTTTTTATTCTAAATAACTTTATTGAGATGTACATACCACATAATTCACTTATTTAAAATAAAATGTACAATCAATGGTTTGTAGTATGTTCACAGTTATGTAACATGTACGTCTACTTTTTTGTGTTTAAAAGTGGTATTGTATAGGATTCTATTACTAAAGCTCTGATTAATTTTCTGCTCTAAATGCCATAATATCTATGCCCCTCCTCCTTCATATTTTTTCCTTTTTTTCTTTTTCTGCCCTTTCCTTTTAGTTTCTCCAACTTCTTTCCCTTTGTGATTATACTATCTTCTTTAATGATTTTTTAAATAATCCAAAATAATACATAAATATATTTTAACTGTAAAAGATCTAAAATCAGAAATATAAAGAGAAACTAAGTTTCTTTTCCTCTCTTTCTCCATTTCCCAAGGAGAGCACCATTAACAGATTGCTGTATATCCTTTGCATCTCTTCCTTTTCAGGGTATTTATATATATAAATGTATACATACTTACTTTCCAGAACAGAGGGAAATCTGTAGGCACTGTGCTAGGCAAACAATTTAGTAGAATTATACAAGATATATCCCAAACAGCAAAGCAACAATTCAAAATAGGATATAAATAAGACTTAAAATGAATTGTAGAGACCTAAGAGAATTGAAATGATATGTTCACAAAAAAGCTTATACATTAATGGCTATAGCAGTATTATTTGTAATAGCCGCAACATGGAAACAACCCAAATGTCTATCAACTGGTAAATGGATAAATTGTGGTATATACATATATTGGAATGGTATTCAGCCTTACAAAGGAATGGAGTACTGATACATGCTACAACATGAGCCTTGAAAATATCAAGTGAAAGAAGCCAGTCACAAAAACCCAGATATTATATGATTCTATTTATGTTGTGTCCAGCATAGGCAATTCGATAAAGATAGAAAATAAATTAGTGGTTACTAGGGGCAGGGGAAGGCAGGAATTGGGAGTGACTGCTAATAGGTATGAGGTTTCTTATTGGGGTGATGAAAATGTTCTAAAATTAAATCATGGTCATAGTGGTACAATTCTGTTCATTATTTAAAAAAATCATTAAATTGTATTCTTTAAAAGGGTAATTTTATGGCATGTAAATTATACCTCAATAAGGTTATTATTTTTTTATTTTTGAAAAGATTTATTTACTTGAGAGAAAGAGAGAATGAACAGTGGGGAGGGGCAAAGGGAGAGAGGGAAAGAGGGAGGAAGGGAGAGAAAGAGAAAGAGAGGCAGATTCCTTGTTGAGCACGAAGCCCAATGCAGGGCTCAATCCCAGGACCCAGAGATCATAACCTGAACCAAAGGCAGATGCTTAACTGACTGAGCCACCTGGGCGTCCCAAGGCTATTATTTTTTAAAACTGCAAAGGCCAAGCACTGTAAGAATTCAAGATGGAAAGATAATGAGGGGGATGGGGCAGGGAAAGTCAGTGGCTGGAATTGCTGGAGAAGGCTTCATGGAAAAAAACTTGGACTAAACCTAGAAAAATAAATATAGGTCCAATATAAATATAGGAGACAGGCATGTAGGTAGGAAGATGCACCTAATGAAAAGTTTGCATTGATATTAGACAAGTTTATGACAGTACAGAGGTAAGAAGAGTCTAAAGGAGGCAGGAAACAAGACTATAAAGTCAGGGTTTTAATGTTAGGCTTATGACCTTAAAATGATTAGTAGCTGACAAGGAATCCCAGAAAGATTTTGAGCAGAGAAGAATACAATAAAATTGGAATTTCAGAAGGTTTATATGACAGATTTATAGAGGAACAGATTACAGATATAACGACTTGAAAGATTGCTGTAATAATAGTCAACACTTCAAAATGATGACAGCCTGAACTAAGAAAGTGGTGAAAAATAGAAAGGAAAGGGTAGATAAGCAAGATACTAGAACCAGTCTATATTCACTTTAAGGTACTGTAAGTTTTCCAAACAGAATAGGCTGATAGCCTAGATAAGGGCAGAAGCCAAATTACTGGGTTTGCCACTCTTATTTTGTTGACTAAAGTCAAAAGGCCAACATCTTGGATGAACCAGTATTAATTGCTCACTGCTCAAAACAGCACAAGCAATAACTCTATCGTAGTTGGTAGGCCAAGCTTACTCAAAGGGGTGCAGGCCAGGAAAAGTGTTTTCAATTATGTTTCACTGGCAAAACTTTGGACTTTTGAAATAACTTCAGAAATAATTTTATCAATGTTCAAGTTCTTAATTACCTTCCTGAACAACAATAACAACAAAAGCATCAAAGCTCCTATTAACTATTTTTTATATAAACTACTGTACCAGGTACTGTCCTAAGTGCTTTACAAATATTGCTTCATTTAATCCTCACAACATACTTATGAGGTAGCATTATTGTTAGACTGGTTGCATAGATGAGAAACTATAGCATAGAAAAATTAAGAGATTTGCCCAAGATAATGTAGTAAGTGGCAGAGCTAGGATTCAAACCTAAACAGTATGGCTCCCGAGTCCATGTCCTTAACCACTACGCCCCTCATATGATTTTTACTTCATCGCATTTATTGTAGATATAATTTGATATTTTTCTGTGCTATTACTTGATGTGCTATCACTTAAAGGCTGTCTTTCACTAAACCTTAATTTCCACAAGAATAGGGATTCTGTTGAGTTTTGTTGCCATTATATTGCCAGCGTGTAGCACAGTAGCTCACATTCATTTGGTGATCAATAAATATTTGTTGAATAAGTATATCAGTCTTTATTGATGATTGCCACATTTTTCTTCTGCCTTGAATTTACTACTGCCTAGAGTGTCTGCTCTTCCAGATTTTATGTTCATAAGAAGATACAGGAGAAACTGGTCAGTTAACTTGTTTTCCCTAGCCTTCTTTCCTTTAGCAGTTCTGAAAGTTGGAAAGGACTCTCTGGTTTTTTCCTTCAGTTGGGATGGTCCCTGACTTCTTCTTCCTAGAACTAATGCCTGTACCTTTGGGATGGAATTCTTTCTGGAACTAGGGCTTGTGCTCTTGAAATGAGTTCCCTCCAGGAATCAGAAAATTGCATAATGGCATAAAAAACGTTTAATATGACCCAAAATCAGTGACCTAATTTCATTTTCTACACCTTCTTCATTCCTCAAAAGGAAGCCTAAATATAGAACTACATTCTGGCTTGCTTTTTCAAAGTTTTATGTTAGAATTTTTTTTTTTTATGTCAGGCAGTTCTAAATATAGAACTACATTCTGGCTTCCTTTTTGAAAATTTCATGTCAGAAAAAATTTCTTTTTCTTTTCTTTTTTTGAATTTCTTTTTCTTATATCAGGCTTGGGTGTGATTACCCCAGCTCCCTAAGTACTTGCATTCACCACAGGAGAGCATGGAATTGGTATAGAAATCCTAGCACCATAGTCAGATCTATTTGCTCTAGGCACAAAGAGGCTGCAAAGGATAACCTTACCCATTTCAGCAACCTCTTTTCAAAATGACCACTTCTTTTTAGCAGAAGGCAGTTGTGAAGGATGGGGAGAGGAAAAGGAACACAGACCTTTCTGGTGAGCTTCCAAATAAAAGTACAAAATAAAATGAAAATAGAAATAGAAGTACAAAAGGTAAAAGACTGGAACTACTCAAATAGAATTTTCAGATAACCAAACAGTAGGGCTTGTACTTTGTAAGTACAAAGTATTTACTTCTGCAAAATATATTCCCTTTCCTGGTAAGTTGTTTGGTAGATTGGTGGTTTGACTGATAGATTGGCCAGTCTTTTTATCTGTCATATGCACACTCACATGCACACACATTTGCTTTTTAGAGGCAATAATGACATACAGACTTAGATATTTACTGAGTTCACCCACCTTCATTTTGTCTGTCCTCACTTTTGCTTTCAAATAGAGACATTGCAGAATAGTACCAATTATAATTCCATGGAATTTCTGTAAAGGAAATAAAAATATTCAGAATCAGAATTTCTCATTCCAATACCATTTCACTTAAATATGTGCTTAAGAAACTTGGAACTTGTTCTCTGAAATCCAAAATAATCTACCTCTAAGACATATATGCTAAATTTTAGAATTCATTTCATACGTGTTCATCAGAAAGTTATAATTTCAAAGCTTGGCAAACAGATTCCACTTTCTGGCAATCAAATCTAGGCTAATAACTACACTTTGTCAGAAAAATCTGTAACAGATCGTTGGAAACAGGCAAAAGAATTATTGGGTGGTCTCTTAGTGCACCACTTCTGGATTTCTGCCTTTGATTAATTTTCTGTTTATTTAAGTATCTTATAATTCTGTAGGCAGAGATTAATTTATAGATTTTAATCCCATGGGGATAAAAATATTTTATGTCTGGTGAAAAAGATAACCTCAAAGACTATGACTTAGGCACTACAGGACTTCAATTAGTTTTATGTATGATTCAGAAATCTTTCTTAACCTTTTTTTATAAAACTGCCTGTAAATACTTACCTCTTACATTTTCATTTGAATTGGTCTTAACATCTTACTGATTACCTCATTAATCAGTGAGTTCAATAAAATATTTGACACCTGCTCATTGTATTTATATGAGTCATGTTTTTCAACCTTTTGAAAATTATACTTTATCAAACCCCATGAGTTTGATACACAGGAAAACTCTTCTCTTTATCCTTTTTTTTTTTAATGATTTTATTTATTTTATTCATGAGAGATACACAGAGAGAGGCAGAGACATAGGCAGAAGAAGCAGGCTCCCTGTGGGAAGCCTGATACAGGACTCAATCCCAGGACTCCGGGATCATGACCCCAGCCAAAGGCAGACACTCAACCACTGAGCCACACAAATGCCCCTCTTTCTCCTTAACTCAACCCAGAAAAGATCAATAAAGTATATTTTAATAAGTTTCTTTCAGGTCTCCCAAGCCGCTAAGTATGGATAAGCAAAGACTAGAAAACCTTATAGGTGTTTTCATCTTAATCATCCCAAACAGGATTAGATGGGAAAAAATTCAAATCTTTAGGGAAATGTAATCTAAGTAAAAGGTTATTTCTAGCCAAAAGATCTTTAGCTATCAGAAAAAAAAAAAAAAAAACTAGCTGGACAACTGTGATTTGGAGTAACAATGTATCTTCCAACTAGTTCTGCTCTCTGTGAGGCTCAAGTGACCTCATTAAGGATAAAATTCTTATTTTGGGACGCTTGGGTGGCTTAGCGGTTGGGCATCTGCCTTTGGCTCAGGGCGTGATCCTGGGGTGCCGGGATTGAGTCCCACATTGGGCTCCCTGCATGGAGCCTGCTTCTCCCTCTGCCTGTGTCTCTGTCTCTCTTTCTGTGCCTCTCATGAATAAATAAAATCTTTAAAATAAAAAAACAATTTAAAGGATAAAATTCATATTTCAATAATCTAGGCATAGTTGCATCAAATAACTTTAGAAGCCAGGAAGTTAATAGCAGTTAGATGTAAAACAATTGGAAATGAAATTCTGGCTACTGTGACAAATTGGAGAGTTCCTATAAAAGTATCCAAATGAAAAAGAAAGAAAATTAAATATTGTGCAGGCCAAACAAAATTATTTGTGCTTGTTGGCTACAAGGTTTATTCCAACCCAATGTCTGTTTCCTCTGTCAACAGAATCAGTGTTTTCCTAACAATATTTTCAGCTATAATATCACCATTCTCTAGGCACCCAGTACTATTGTAAGTTGCCTACACCTTCACAGTAGGCTTGGGGTTTCTACAGCTGCCAAGAAAGAAGAGCCAAGGATGGGATGTCCTGAAATTCTGCTTCTCTCCATCACCTACAAGGCCATCAGCAGCTTTGAGAGGGAAGTCTGGCCAAATCCACACAAGAATCATAGCTAGGAATGTGAAATGGTTATAAGGCACTTAATGGGGCCTGAGTAATGACTGTTTAGCTAGAATCAGGAACTCACCCAATGTGGTGACATTCTCTGCATGTACATCACATTACATAGCAGCCAACTAGAAAGTATATTTAAACTGTTAAATTCAGAGGAGGAAAAGAAAAACAAAACAAAAAAAACCCAGAGGAGAAGAATGTGAGGAAAGGGAGAAAGAAATGGAATGTGGGAGGAAAAAAGGAAGAGAAGGAGGAAGAAAGGAAAAGAGAAAAAAAAAATTAGGAGCTAGAGAACCAGGTTTAATTTCAGTCTGCTCATAATTAATGACAATGTGACCTGAAGCAAGATACTAATTACTTGGAAACCAGAGAACCTTCCCTCAAATTTTTTCAAAGTGAGATTTTAAAAAAAGAAACAGGAGATAAATTAGGGAGATACAAGATGGAGAAGACCCGCTAAGGAATAAATTTGTCAGGGACGCCTGGGTGGCTCAGCAGTTGAGCATCTGTCTTCCGCTTGGGGTGTGATCACGGGATCTGGGATCGAGTTGGCTCCCTGTGAGGAGCCTTCTTCTGCCTCTGCCTGTGTCTCTGCCTCTCTCTGTGTCTCTCATGAATAAATATAGCAGCAATGTCCACAATAGCCAAACTGTGGAAGGAGCCTCGGTGTCCATCGAAAGGTGAATGGATAAAGAAGATGTGGTCTATGTATACAATGGAATATTCCTCAGCCATTAGAAGCGACAAATACCCACCATTTGCTTCGACATGGATGGAACTGGAGGGTATTATGCTGAGTGAAGTAAGTCAACCGGAGAAGGACAAACATTATATGTTCTCATTCATTTGGGGAATATAAATAATGGTGAAAGGGAATATAAGGGAAGGGAGAAGAAATGTGTGGGAAATATCAGAAAGGGAGACAGAACATGGAAGACTCCTAACTCTGAGAAACGAACTAGGGGTGGTGGAAGGGGAGGTGGTCAGGGGGTGGGGGTGACTGGGTGGCCGGCACTGAGGGGGGCACTTGATGGGATGAACACTGGGTGTTATTCTGTATGTTGGCAAATTGAACACCAATAAAAAATAAATTATTAAAAAAATAAAATAAAATCTTGGGAAAAAAATAAATTCATCAGAGAGACAGAGTTGGGGGTACTTTTGTATTACAAACTAAGTACATTAGTTTTCATTATAGGACTGAGAAGAAGAGTTATCAGAGGATTAAGTTAAATAAGGCATGAAAATGTCTGCCACAGGGCTTGATCCAAAAAAGTCAGTCAATAAATGGCAGTGTTTTAATTTTATTTTTATTTTATTTATGATAGTCACACACACAGAGAGAGAGAGAGAGAGAGAGAGGCAGAGACATAGGCAGAGGGAGAAGCAGGCTCCATGCACCGGGAGCCCCACGTGGGATTCGATCCCGGGTCTCCAGGATCGCACCCTGGGCCAAAGGCAGGTGCCAAACCGCTATGCCACCCAGGATCCCAGTGTTTTAATTTTTTTTTTAAGATTTTTATTTATTTATTCATGAGAGACACCGAGAGAGAGAGAGAGAGAGAGAGAGAGAGAGAGGGAGAGAGACAGGCAAAGGAAGGGAGAAGCAGGCTCCTCGCCGGGAGGCCAATGTGGGACTCGATCCCTGATCCCGGGATCACGCTGAGACAAAGGCAGATGCCCAACCGCTGAGCCACTCAGGCGTCCCGCGTTTTAAATTTTTAATATACATGCCCACTAAATTGGTTTTAAAAAAAGTTTAATACTGTGCTAGAGAAAAAGTGAAACCAGTGGAACATTTACAAACTGTTGATGGTATTGAAAATTGGACAACTACTCTGGAAAACAATTTGGCTTTATCTTACAGAGTTCATGGGGGGCATTTAACCCTCTAACCTCGACAGTCCATTTTTTGTATATAACCTAGGGAGACTCTCATAATATGTCATATACAAGAATATATATGGTAGCATTCCTCATAACAGCCAAAATTAGAAACCAACCAAAAAGCTATTAATGGTAGAATAAAGAAGTAACCTACGGTATGTTCATACAATGGAAAGCTATATAGTAGCAAAAATGAATGAACTACAGTTAAACACATTAACATGATTAAATTTCAGGAATACAATATTTAGGGGAAAATTGTAAAAGAATACATATGATATTCCACTTACATGAAGTTAAAAATTATGCAAAACTCTATCATTAAGGACACATACTTTCAAGGTAAACCTATAAAGAGAAATAAGAGAATGAAAAGTATAAAATTCAGGATAAAAGTTAGGGAGAGAGGGTGGGGAGCATGGAAAAGGCATACTGAGAACTTCAAGCTACACCTGTGTTCATGTTATTGTTACTTTTTACAAGTTACACATTTGTTATAAACTTTACATCCATTCAACAAATAATAACAAGAGAACTGAAAAATTAAAGTGAATATACCAATCATAGGAAATACTCTTCCTATCTTATTCAGGAGAGTAATTTTTTAATAACCCTTATTGAAAGAATAGGCCAATTTGGGTCACCATATTTAAAAGAAAAATATTTTGAGAGAATTTTAAACTTAGGGAAGAGTTGAAAAAATTGTATAGGGAATTTCCATATACCCTTTACCCACTGTATTCTTATGTTAACATCTTACATACCATTATGGAGCAATTATACACTAAGAAATTAACCTTCGTATAATACTATAAACTGAAGTCCAGAAATGTTTGTTTTTTAACCGTTTCTTTCCACTAATGTCCTTTTTTTTTGTCCCCGCCTCCTCCAGGACCCAATCCAGGATCCTACATTGCATTTAGCTGTATGTGTTCTTCAACTTGTGAATGTTCCTGATTCTTTCCTTGTCTTTCATGATCTTGACACTTTTTAAATATACTGCCCAACTGTTTTGTAGAGTGTGCCTCAACCTGAGTTTATCTGATGTGCCCTTCTCAGAGCATCCTATTAGGGGATACATGCTGTCATGTGTATTCCTGGTGACATAAGCCTAGCTTGCATGGTTAAGATGATGTCTGCCAAAACTCTCCACTGTAAACTTACTTTTTTTCTTTTTGTAATGACTAAATATTGAGGGGGGGGGGGGACTTATTACCTTTTAAAAAGAAGGTTGAAAAACACTAGAGTCATAAGAAGAGGTCTCAAAGAGAAATCAAGGAATAGCATCAGCTTCTATAAACCATAGTGATAGGATACGGGAGCCTAGGTGACTCCATAAGCAACCAACTCTTGATTTCAGCTCAGATCATGATCTCAGTTATGGGGTCAAGTCCATGTCAGGCCCTGAGCTGAGCATGAAGACTGCTTGAGATTCTCTCTCTCCTTCCCCTCTTCCACAACTCTCGCATGTGTGTGCATGTTCTCTCTTTCTCTCTCTCTCAAAAAAAAAAAAAGTCATGGTTATAGGATCTAAAACTCTTTCATTTAGACTTGAGAATCAAAGGTAGAAATAACAGGTCCCATCTTCACCTGATAATCTCTAAGCTGCCTAGACCTTAAATGAGTCATATAACATAGAAATAAAGACAACCTTACTGAAACTTGGGGCTCAGGGTGGAGTATGGAACTATCAATTCCCAGTCTTCCAACTGGCAAAACAGTGCAAACCAACTTCGAGTTCCTTTAAGCCCTAGCTGTGATTCTGTGCTTCCAGCATTCTGCATTCCTCCAGTTATTATACACACAAAAAAATAGTAAATTTAGTAAGTATAAAGGTTTGGAAAAAGTCTTTATATTTAGTTCAGTCCAAAAACTACATAAATTATAATAAACACAATCATGTCTGGCAGTGGTGTATTTGTGATACTAGCATAGTTGATGACTCTTAGTACTAGAATGTCATAGACTGCATGCATATAAGTCATAACTGGCTCTCAGTGAACAAATCTGTCTTTCAGAGAATAGAGTTCTTCACCAGCAAAGGAACAAATTTCTGCATATTGGAATCTGAGGATAGGACTCTCACACAGAACCAGATGTGCCCATCATCCCCTGATAAAACTAAGAGCTATTTTTCCCCCAACTGTTGTATAAAATCATGAAAGCTTTCAGTCTATTCCATTAAGGTTTCTCAGAGTTAGCTATCATAACCAACGCACAAATCCCGTTACTCCAGAAATCAGGTTCCCTATCCCAATTCATATCACATGAATCTCATCAAACCTAACAAAAGTTTTTTTTTTAAAGCAACAGAAGCACATACACAGAAAAATTAAGTTTACCCCAAAATGCTTTCAAGAGTCACAGTCCAAAACTCAACAGCGCTCCATACTCTGTCTTTATTCTCAGTTATAGTTCCCACTTCATTTTATTTCAATCACAACTACTTTCTGACAGGAAAACACTTTAGAAAAACAAGAATCTTCTTTAAAATTCTGGGAGGTTGGGCAGCCCGGGTGGCTCAGTGGTTTAGCACTGCCTTCAGCTCAGGGCCTGATTCTGGAGACCTAGGATTGAGTCCCACATAGGGCTCCCAGCATGGAGCCTGCTTCTCCCTCTGCCTGTCTCTGCCTCTCTCTTTCTCTGTCTCTGTCTCTCATGAATAAATAAATAAATCTTTAAAAAATAAAATAAAATTCTGGGAGGGGTGGGAGGATGTTGAAACATCCACTAGTCTATGAGGCCATTTAAATTACTAAATTTCCTTCAGTTTTCTACTTCTAACAGCTTCTTGGCTTTTAAGAACTTGCCACATTGCTTTCTTGTGGATTTTTTTTCTTCTGTTTCCTCTTGATAAGGAAATTAAAGTGCTAAATAAATATAATATAATATAAAATATAAAATATAATATAAAATTAAATAAATCTTAGTACCATGATTTACAACCTGCTTCTTCCAAAGGTGATTTATGGACCTCTAATAACCTTTCAATTAGCTTCAGGTGGTTTAAAACAAAATAAAGATTGATATAAAATAAACTTAAAATACAAAATCCTTTCCTGTAAAAAGGAACCTACAAAATACTACAGTTTCTTCCTAAATTATTTGTCTCTAAAGCAAATGGCTTTTTCCTTCAGTTTTCTAATCCATAAAAATAATCACTTCCTTTTCTAAAAAAAAAAGAAAGAAAGAAAGAAAGAAAGAAAGAAAGAAAGAAAGAAAGAAAAGAAAAAGTACAGCAGGGATTTTCAAATGGTGTTATGCAAAGCAGGCAGGTTTCTTGGGCTGAAATACAGTTATGGGTAGGAGCATGTAGAGGGCACTTCCTTTCTCTCAACCTGAATAAATCTACTACTTTCTGGGATTTTCCTATATTTTATATTTTCCTATATTTTATATTTAAAAAAAGAAATTTCTCCTGCTAAAAACAAAGTTGGAAAATCATCTGGATGCTTCTAGGATAAGTGTTTGAATAAATTAAAATGTACAATTGCAGATGGAACTCAACCTCTAGCTAGACCAAGCACAGTTCAAAGTCCCAGGCAGCCTTTCTTAATATACCTAAGTCTGCCATCTATGTGGCCTTGGCACCAATTCCTAGCAAAAGCTGGAGCTCCTGGGAGCCATTTGAAGACATTCATCTCCTTACCTCAGTCTTTTCTATCCCATGGACATCATATAGTTCATTTCTTTCTTTGTTCTCATGACAATTCATTTTCCTCATTTTTCTTCCCATACCTCTTTGATTGCTTTGCAATGTGACATAGCAGTTAGGCTGACCTAAATTTAAACCCTCGAGCCAACACTCATTAAATACGTAACCTTTGGGTAATGAGATAATCACTCTGAACTTCAGTCTTTCATCTCTTACATGAAGATAATTGCCTCACCTTGGTTGCAAAGATTATATAAAGTATACCAAGCATTTTCTACAGTGCCTCGCACATGGGCTATTCCCCAAAGGATTGTTCTCATCCCTGTTGTCTGTGTGCGCTTTCCCTGAATTATGATATCAAATCCTCTCATTGCATCACTACCCCTGGCTCCTAAAACCATCTTTAGTCCCAAACCCATACTGTTGGACATTTCCTCTTAGGTGCTCACTAGTGTCTCAGGACAATCATGTTCCAAAATGATGTTTCTCACCTTCTCTGATCTTATTATTTTAAAGTGTTCATGAAATCTAAGAATCACCTTCAGTTCCTCCTCTGATTACCTGCCAGGTCCAAATATTCCATCTGAGGATCTCTTAAAGCTATTACTTCCCAACTATACCATTTCAGATTCTTTTTACATTCCTTCTGGATTCAATGCCCTGTTATCTGTTTCTGGCTTTTATAAACTATCCACTGCTGCCCAGAGTGGAACACTGATCATGTCTTCTTGACCAGCTCAAAGCCCACAGTGGCTTCCCATGGATTACTGAATGAAGTCCAGATACCAGCCACACATTCAAGATGCTATTTGAACTCTATTCTTTCATCTTTCTTTTCCACTATTTGTCTTTATTCAAACTGGCCTATGTACAATTCCCTAAATACAGCCCAGATTTTCCTGTATCTATGCCATTACTCACCTTCCGAGAGTAATGCCCTTACTCTTATCAGTCAAAATCCTTCAGGCTATCTTAACAAAGATAAGCTCAAATTTCATGAATCCAATCTAGTTTCTCCCTTTCTCTGATCCAGAAATAACTCACCACAACTGCCATTTACTTCATTGGTATTATTCTCCTAATCATTTGTTCTTCCTTGTATCATAATTATTTTCTGAATTTTATCTCCTCTATCGGATTGGCTGGTGTGAACATGTCTAACTAATTTCTGTGTCTTCTAAAGAGACACAGAGCCTGGCTTCTAAGTAAGGGATTGGATAAACTTGAAAAAAAAGAATGAAGACAAGCAATAGGTAATTATTAAGAATAATAGCCTTTCTGAAAAATACAAGTTATAAGATGTGATAACTTCATCAAGACAATTGCTATAAAGAATACAAAACTTTGTCTAGTGATATTTAAAATAAGCTCTGGGATCTGTACACCTCTCAATTAAAACCAATCCAAAGACACATTAGCTTAGCTTAATTACCTAAGCTGCCCTACATAATTTTTTATTTATTTTATTTTATTTAAATTCAATTTGCCAACATATGGTATAACACCCAGTCTTCATGTCAACATGTGCCCTCCTTAATGCCTGTCACCCTGCTCTACTTTATTAGATATACATGTGGCAGCCATGAAGTGGGGAGTATCTGTGATTCACAGGATCCAAAATTCTAAATTGTTAGGAATTTTCTGGGCCCCACATGTCAGTTCTTTGCTAGTAATTTGTACTCTACTACTCTACTCCATAGCAGAAGGCAGAACATTCTTAATGCCACCAGGTCAACAAGCTGTGGGAGCTTGTCACTCCAGCATTAATTAGGCTTCCTGCCCCTTATATCCCCAGGAAATGCTGGCTTTGAGACTAAACTGGGAATATTCCTGGACCAGAGTGCCAACTGGAGTTGCTAAGTGGTTTTCTCATATCATAAGGGGTTTTACTGTGTCTAAGGAGAGTCACTGAATTACCAGAGTGAACTAAATCAAACTAAGCCCAAGTAAAAATAATTACTTGAGCAATTTCAGAATTGCCCTCCATTCCAAAAGGAATGTCTGTGCTAGGGCAGCCCGGGTGGCTCAGTGGTTTAGCGCTGCCTTCGACCCAGGGCGTGACCCTGGAGATCCGGGATCAAGTCCCGCATTGGGTCCCCGCATGGGGCCTGCTTCTCCCTCTGCCTGTGCCTCTGCCTCTCTGTCTGTCTGTCTGTCATGAATAAGTAAATAAAATCTTTAAAAAAAAATGTCTGTGCTAGGAGCCACCTCGGATCTTGGATAGCTTCTCAGAGTTACTCTGATCCTGGAAATTACAGAATTTCACAACTCGAAAGGGACTGAGAGATACCTAATCATCCTCCCTCCAGAGCAGTCATTCCTTGTGTTTAGCAACCCTGGCTGCCTTGCTTAAATACTTCCATTGCAGAAAAAAATCATTCTTTTAGGATGGTCTCTACATTTTCATACAGCTCTATTTATAAATTCCTTTATTCATTAAATTGCTATAGATTCCTATAAGTCTTGGAGGCAAGTGAGAGCCAAAAGTAAAGCCTGCATAAGTTCTATCTTTATCTCTTCCCAGCTGGTGAGTACTGAAATGAATAAACACCTAGTACTTGAGCGTGCTACTTAATATAGTGCCATCCTCACCTTCCAGCATATGGTAATTGTGGTGACTGCACTAGGTGTCCAGGGTCCTGAGCCCTAAAAGTGGCTGATCCACTTACTTACTGTATGAGCAGCAGCCAATAAAATGAATTATGAGCACTCTACTAGTTTCTCAGTGTAGATCTAGGACATCTTACCTTTGCTGCCTAAATGCACTCAACTCCAAGCTTATTTGACCTCATACTCTTTTAGGAATTTCAATTCTCCAATTTATCTTTCAGATATTTCCAATATCATTACTGACATTCACTTTACATATTTTCATTCTAGTTCAAGAATTCCAAATCACGTGGTAGCCCGTCAGTTAAGCCCAACCAGACAAATGCTGTCTAAAGCAAGAGTAACAGTTCTAACAAAAGATTGAGCATGTGCACATGATTTTTTTTAAATTTTTATTTATTTATGATAGTCACACAGAGAGAGAGAGGCAGAGACATAGGCAGAGGGAGAAACAGGCTCCATGCACCAGGAGCCCGACGTGGGATTCGATCCCAGGTCTCCAGGATCGCACCCTGGGCCAAAGGCAGGCACTAAACCGCTGCGCCACCCAGGGATCCCTGCACATGATTTTTAATTCCTACAGGCTTCCTCAGTAACTCCACCCTAACAGAGAATCCTAACAATCCCTGAATTTCAGTAATTTCAGGCTGTGCTTAGTGATCAGTTTTATAGTTGATGTCAAGCTATGTTATGTTTGATAGGGAGGCTATAGGACCCAAAAAAGGTATATATATTGAATTTAGGAAGCAGATTTTTAAACATACCCACTTATGCCCTTGAAAGGCAGTTAACAAGAATCAACATTAATAAATGTCTAACCCATATATGGAAATATTTCTGAAGTAATCTACTTAAGAGATGATGGGGTCCCTGGGTGGTTCAGTCAGTTGGGCATCTGATTCTTGATTTTGGTTCAGTTCATGATCTCACATGCTCCACAATGAGTGTGGAGCATGGAGCCTGCTTGGGATTCTCTTTCTTCCTCTTCTTCTACTCCTCCTCCCCCAAATAAGTAAGTAAGTAAGTAAGTAAATAAGCAAGCAAGCAAGCAAGCAAACTGGTAAGATTAAATTATAGCCCAAATCCATTTCAGCAAGGGGCTTAGGGTTCCTCTCTAGAAAGGAAGCCATGAAGTTAAAATAGAGCTAATCTAAGAGAAGCGCTACTCTTTAAAACTAACAGGTTGGTCAGGAGAGAGTGAAGGAATGACAGTTTTTAGAACAAAAGATACTGAAACATTTATCACTCTTTCAGCCTTTGCCTGAGGAAAGGGTTCTCTGATTGTAGTGCTTATCAGAGTTATTTGGAAAGATAGAGCATTAGATATTTATGTAATATCATCATTAGAACAGTAAAGCTTATCAGATTATCAGAATACCACACCTTAATGTAAATACCATATAAAACATCCAGTTTCTCTTTGCTATAATTCTGGGATCTCTAATTTGGTCTCCTGGGTAGAGCTAGCCGGGAGAAGACAATGCCCTGGATGTTATTAGATTTCCCATGTGAAACTTCCAACTTAGCTGTCTTGTTGATAAATTAGTCTTTCCAGAAAGAAAGGAGTGAATTGATTTCCTAACCCCTGGTCACTCCTAAGACAAGCTGTATGTTGAATTTCTGAATTTGTAAAGCTTGGATTGGTTATAACCACATCAAGATGCAGATTTGAGAGATCCAACCTTAGTAGGCTGTTGTCTCAGTCTTGCTCCCTCACTTCTTTACCATATTTTGTCAAACTCAATGTCTAGAGATTCATAAGATCTAAGATTTCAATTCAAACCTGTTTGGACTACTCTGAGTCTTATCTGTACATGAGAAAGTTGGACAAGAAAATTTCCACTGCCCTTTCCAATCTTAGAACTATTCCATGACTCTAGAAATTATTAGAAATAACAAGATTTTGGTAAAATGCCCAGTTGCACAATAAATTTACAATGAAATAGTCTTTTTAGATACTTATAATAATTAATTAGAAAAAATAATGGAGAGAGTACCACTTAAATAGCAACAAAATTTAAAATATTTAGGAATAAGCTTAAGATACAAAATTTTACAGAGAGCTACAGAAGATCTGAATTAATTTTTAAAAATACCATGTTTCTTGATAGGGAGACTCAACATTGCAGAAATACAAATTATCCCTCAGATTAATCTATAAATCTAATGCAATCACATTCATTATTCAATAATTTAAAATTATAAATAATTAAAAAGGTATCTGTAAAGAGAGCATTCATTTACTGCCTTTTCCAAATAGGATTTCCTAGAGGAGGCAGAAATTCATAAGTCCTTTGAATAAAGGGAAATACCTGTACACTTGAGGTAAAAAACAATCATAACTTACATTGTTTTAAAACATCATTAAGCCTAGCATATACATGTAGTACTGTAAACCTACCATTCTCAGATTTAATGTTTGTATAACTTCTGTAAACAATCTTGAAAGCTCACAACACCCTAAAAATCACTTCATTTTTTGTTATTTTTTAAAGATTTTACTTATTCATGAGCGACACAGAGAGGCAGAGACATAGACGGAGGGAGAAGCAAGCTCCTTGCAGGGAGCCTGATGCAGGGCTCAATCCCCAGACCCAGTATCATGATCTGAGCTGAAGGCAGATGCTCAACCACTGAGCTACCCAGGCATCCCTGAAAATAACTTAAGAGTGATTTTGCTGAAGTATAAATCTCAATTGGATGCTCTGTGTAGTATGAAGCATTAAGGTAGTGGGTGAGCCTAGCCAATTGCTTAGGATTTGCATCTCAAATATATATATATATATATATATTTTTTTTTTTTTTTGGTCTACTTGGTATCCTTTGTGTAGTAATTTTCATTTAAGAGCCAGAGGTTACCTACATTTTCAATTACATTTTATCTAAATTATTTTTATTCAGTCATACTATATTCCATGGGAGGAATTATATATTAAAATGATATTTCACAAACTTAGTGATACCTGACAACCTCATTCGTTAATGGATACACATGCACACATGGTGGTTTGTTGGTCATACGGCTCTGAAGAAACAGAGCATGACATTCAAAGTGGGGAAAAAGTAGCTAGGGATAAATGTTCAAGGATCAAGAAGGAAGTGCAGATTGGAAGAGATGAAAGGAGACTGCAGAAACTTGCTGGAGTTTAAATGAAATGAATAAAGTTATGAGAGGTTCTTAAATTCATTTAAGAAATAATCAAGTATTATACTAAGAGCTAGGGAATATAGAAAAGAATCAGACAATATACCCATCACTGCCTTGAACAAATCACTGTAGGGAAGCCATATGAGTAAACAATTGCTCTACAGTGCAGTGGATAGTATGATAGAGGTAAGGATGAGGTATCATGGAAGTGCTAAAGAGGAGAATCTAAACTAGATTTTGGGGTCAGGTAAAGTTCTTGGGGCAGATCCTCAGCTGAGTCTTAAAGTATAAATATAAGTTAGCTTAATGAATATAGGGGATAGAATTTTCCAGACAGGGCTGAGTAACAACATATGAAACAACATAGTACATTGCAGAATGTCATTAAATACTTTAAAAGTTAATGTAATGAGACTTAGGGTTAAAAAAAACATTTTTTTTAAGGATTCTATTTATTTATTCATTAGAGACACACAGAGAGAGGCAGAGATATAGGCAGAAAGAGAAGCAGGCTCCCTGCAGGAAGTCTAATGCAGAATTTGATCCCAGGACAACCTGAGCCAAAGGCAAACATTAAACCACTGAGCCACCCAGGTGCCCTGACACTTAGGATTTAAAGATGTATCAGTGTAGAGTCTAGTTTGACTGATGACCAGAAGATGAGCTGAGATGCTATGATTGTAATCCAGAGGAAAAATAATAAACAGATAAATTAAGGCACTGGCAATGGGGAAGGTGTAGAGGGGTTCCTTTGACAACTACATGAGGTAAAATTCAACAAAGTAGAATTTATCTTGTTGAATTCACTGAAGTACAGGATCTAGACTTCAGCTTTTAGGCTCAGAAACTTGGTTTTGGTTCTCTACTGAGATAGAATCCACAATTCAAACTAACATTAAAAAGAGTTCAGAGGCTGATATAAAACCAGAATGGTAGATGATTATTTGCAATGAAATAGATTGACTGTCATAGTGAGAATAATATTTGCTTTGGTATGAAGTTGAGACATTTTCTCCTTATAAAAAGATACACCTGAGTAATGAGTCATAATCAGAAAGAAAGTTGCTTGAACATGGAATTTGTGGTAGGGAAATTAAAGTGCATTTTTCAAAGGTTTAATAGCATCAGGCCACAGATGGGAATGTTCAAGTTGATTGGCTATATTCTCTCCCTTGGACAGTTAGATAGACACAAAAAAATATGCTTCTTGCTTTCCTGTTTGTATGTTGCCACTGCTAACCAATAGTGCTTCAATGAATATTCTTTATATAAATATCTCTACTCAAGTCTTAACGTGTCCAGTTTTCCTGTTTAAGGTGGTTTTTTGATAACTTTGCCTTGATATATGTTAATGCTACAATTTAATTCTCAGTCACAAATCTAATTTCCCTTATTTCCAAGATCTTAGAGATGGTGGAGTAACAATTGGCTTTTCAGTCACTATTTACTTCCTACAAACTCCAGGTGAAAGATGAAAGACAATGAGATAGAAAGGGAAATGGGCAGGATCCAAAGAAAATGTAGTTTACAAACAGAAGGCTCTTCAAGTTGCCTGGGCCATTCAATAAGCTGAACATGCAACTCTTGATCTCAGTTTGTAAATTAAGCCCCATGGAGAGTGTAGATTACTTTAAACAAAACAGAAAACAAAAAACAAAACCCAAAACAACAACGATAAAATAAATAAAGAGAAGGTTCTTTTTTTTTTTTTTTTTTTTTTAAGAATTAAGAAAGAGAAGATTCTTAAGGGTAATGAGCCATACCATAGGCTGAATACATAAATTCATCATTTAAGTGAATCAAATCCTAATCCACATTTTACCACTTAGCCATCTGAAGAGATTGTCCTTGGTATAGTCATCTAGCCAGAATCCTTGTCAAAATATACCTTATTTATATTAACACCTCTATCATTTATTAAATACCCACAATGTCCCAGTCCCAGGAACTATGGGGAAAGTGGAAATTATGAACACATAATCTTTATCCTTAAAAAGCTCACTATTTAGGAGGGAAGACAAACACATAAAGTAATTATACAACAGTGGAATAACAGAAGCTACTTCTGTATATCACTTCTGTCTAGGGAAAGACAGGATGAGGACCGTAAAGAGTTATGTCACAAAGGACATAATGGCTATGTGCTGACTCATTATCACTAAAGTTAAACTTGGCAATTGGTTTATTGAAAAGCTCTAACTGAACGGCTACCGCTAACATAACAGAAGGATTTAAACCACAACCTCTAACCCTGGTCATAAAACACTTCAAACTGTTCTAGCTTTTTCTCAAAGAATGAAGAGATCCTAAAAATTAAATCTATTAAAGTTCACATTTTAGCTTATTAAAAATGATAGAAATAACAGTAGCAGTCATATGGGATCATTTTAGGGAGTTTGATAAGGGGCACTATACTATCAAAATCATAGTTATAGGACATCACAGCTGCAAAAATGATAGGAATCCCTGACAATCTTATTTTCTTCATTTTCTAATTTAATCCTTAGTCTATTAAATATTCGCTTAGGACCTACTACATGCATCCGGCAATATATATCATACATCTTAAACCTACACAATGTTGTATGTTAATTATATCTCAGTAAAGCTGGGGACAAACAAACAAAAACCCTGCCAAGTACACTACAACAAGACACAAGGAGATACAAAAATGAAGTCTGTGAATGGGGAAGGGAATTAGACCTAATGGTACTAACAGATATAATGCAAATGGTAATTGCCTTAAGGAACTTGGAAGAGGGGATAGTAAACAAAGTGCCAAAATGATAGCCTGGAAACTCTCCCAACGCCACATAGAATTTCATGGAGGCTTCCTCACCTAGGCCTGACCAATTATTAATTCCGTTTCAACTCTCTGGAGGATGGGGGAGTAGTGTGGAGCTGAAAATTCATGTAGGCCTTACAGAAAAGGTGAGATTCAGCAAAAACTTGGAGTGGACAAGGGAGTTAGCCAAAGGCCTATCTGGAGGAAGATTGTCTGCAATCAGAAGGAATAATGACAACAAAGATTGTTTAAGGAACAGCAGGAAAGCCAGCATAGCTGGAGCAGTGAGGTAAGAAGCAGAATGGTAGGAGAGAAGAGATCAGGGAAGGAGGGGCAGAACACGCTCGGTCTGAAAGGCTATTGCGAGGACCTCAACCTTCTTTTTTAATTGAAGCATAATATACAGTGTTATATTAGTTTCAGATGTATGCTATAATGTTCAACAATTCTCTACATAGTGCTCATTACGCTAAGTGTACTCTTGATCCCCTTTATCCGTTTCACTCCTCACTCCATCCACCTCCCCTCTGGCAGCCGCCAGTTGGTTCTCTGTATTTTAAAGGTCTCCGAGTTGTTTGGTAAGGACTTTGGCTTCTACTCTGAGTGAAAATGGGAGCCACTGTATATCACTGAGGAGCATGCTCTGTTTTGCCATTTATTCAGGCCAACTTTTTGTCCCTTAGTAGTCTTACAATTTTTTTTTCACATAGGTTTTGGGCATTTCTTTTCATGCTTAGTCTTAGGTATTTTAAGGTTTGGTTGCTAATATGAATGGAATCTTTCTTGCATTATATTCTCTAATTGGTAGTTGATATTAAGAAAACTCGATCTCAGGACTCGGTCCCGAGTCTCCAGGATCAGGCCCTGGGCTGAAGGCGGTGCTAAACCGCTGAGCCACCTGGGCTGCCCAAGCATTTGACTCTTGATTTCAGCTCAGGTCATAATCTCAGGGTCATGAGATCCAGCCCCACAGAGAGCAGATTCAGATACTAATAACCACTTAAGCCAGGGGTAAAGTTGATAACCTCCTTGTGAAAATTAAGAGACCTCCAGATATACAATCAATATACAAATCAGTTTTTTTTTTGTTTTTAAGATTTATTTATTCCAGGGACGCCTGAGTGACTCAGCAGTTGAGCATCTGCCTTCTGCACAGGGCGTGATCCTGGAGTCCCCGGATCAAGTCCCACATTGGGCTCCTTGCATGAAGCCTGCTTCTCCTTCTGCCTATGTCTCTGCCTCTCTCTGTATCTCTCATGAAGAAATAAATAAAATCTTAAAAAAAAAAAAAAGAAAGATTTATTTATTCCAGATAGAGAAAGAGCACACAAGTGAGCAGGGGATAGGGCAGAGGCGGAGAATCTCCAGCAAATTCCCTGCTGAGCATGGAGCTCAATCCCCAACCCTGAAATCATGACCTAAATAGAAACCAAGAGTTAGTTGTTCCACTGACTGAGCCACCCAGGCACCACTCAGGGTTTTTTGTTGTTGTTGTTGTTGTTAATCTTATTTTATTTTTTGAAGATTTTATTTATTTATTTAGCGCTTGCACGCACATGTGCACAAATAGGAAGAGGGGCAGAAAGGAGGAAAAATCTCAAGCAAACTGTGCTGCAAAATCCAATGACCCTGAGATCATGACCTGAGCCCAAACCAAGAGTCCAAAGCTTGACTGACTAAGCCAACCAGGTGCCCCTGCTTTGTGCTCTTAATACCTCCTTCCTCATACACTGGTGTCTTAAAAAGTTCTTAAAATGTGCTATAGTCTCAGAGTATCTTTCCAAGTTTTTTGTCCCAAACCTACTCCATTGCACCCATTAGGATCACTACTGTTAAAAAAATAATAAATACTATCAAAGATGAGGCGAAATTAGAACACTGTGCACTGTTGGTGGGAATGTAAAATGGTACAGCTGTTATGGAAAACAGAATGGTGGGTCCTCAAAAAATTAAAAACAGAATTGCCACAATCTAGCAATTTTGCTTCTTGGCTTATGTCCAAAAGAATCGAAAGCAGGACTGGAAGAGGTATTTGTACACTCATGTTCATAGCAGCACTATTCATAGTAGCCAAGGAGCAGAAGCAACCCAAATGCCCAATAACACATGAATGGATAAATGAAATGTGGTATATACATACAATGTAATATTCAGTCTTAAAAAGGATATTATGACATGATACAACATAGGTGAACACTGAGAACATTATGTTGAAATAAGCCAGTCACAGGAAAGATCTATCACATGATTCTACTTATATGAGGCACCTACAGTAGTCAAATTCACAGAGACAAAAAGATTAATGGTGACTGCCAAGGACCAGGGGTTGGAGGAATGGGGAGTTAGTGCTTAATGGGTACAGAGTTTCACTAATAAGATGAAAAGAGTTCTGAGATGAATGATGATAATGGTTGCCCAACAGTGTGAACACACTCAATGCCACTTAACTGCACACTTAAAAATGGTTAAGATGGTAATATTATGTTTTAAAAATAAAAAAAAATAAAACCTTTTCCATCAGTAATTTTGTGTTTCTTGTTGCCTTTTTTATTCTGTGAGGCCCAGTTTTATCCTCTGCCTAGTGCTTTGAACTTAACCTTCCTCACTGACCTTTGTCTCTAATGTCTCCTCTATCTGGGCCTGGAACTCCTTGAGTCCCTCAACACTCATTTTTGCCTGGATTATGGTTTGTTCCCCTTTTCTTGGAGCTTGTCAGCTTTTTTTTTTTTTTTTTTTTTTTTTTTTTTTAAGTCCAATCTTGCTCCTAAGACCCTCAATTTGGGCCAATCTCACTTTTAAAGAAAGATCTGAGAAATAAAGCACACAATTCTAGAATACAGACTATCTGTATTCCAGGTATAACTACAAACTTAATGCTGTTTAATATAAATTGGGAAATAATATTTATGGAGAATTGCTTAAAGGATATACTATTTATCCACTGCTCAGAATCAGTGTTTCCTTATTTTTGTTTTCTATTTTTTTTTAAGTTTTTTATTTTAGTAATCTCTATACCCAACATGGGACTTGAACTAAGAACCCCAAGATCAAGAGTCAAATGCTCAGGACACCTGGGTGGCTCAGTGGTTGAATGTCTGCCTTCAGCTCAGGGCATGATCCTGGGATCCAGTTTTGAGTCCCACATCAGGCTCCTGTCATGGAGCCTGCTTCTTCCTCTGCCTATGTCTCTGCCTCTCTCTGTGTGTCTCTCATAATTAAAATAAAATAAAATAAAATAAAATAAAATAAAATAAAATAAGAAATAAATAAATAAAATCTAAAAAAAAAAAAAAAAGAGTCATAATGCTCTATAGACTGAGCCAGCCAGGCACCCATTTGTTTTCATTTTTTAAGCCAAGGCTCAACAGGTGAGCTCTAGAAACATTGTGAACTTCCAAAAATTGTCTGTAAAAATCTGTGCATTTTTTTTAGAGGTCCCAAGATTTTAAAAGTTTTAATATGCTCTATTATCTACCCCCCAAAGAGTTAAGAATCTCTATATATATTCTAAAATTTTTTATCTCTTGGATTGAAACAGATTATCAAACCCTTACCTCAACTGAAATGTTCTGCCTCAAGCTCAGAATGGCTTTTGCTGAACAATGCTTTGGCACTATGCCAACAACCCACATTGAAGGACATTTAAAGGAAACAGCCACAGGCCTAAAAATCTGTTGAGGAAACTATCATAAAAGCAAAGAAAGCAAGACAAAGATGGGCACAGATCTGCCTGGATATCTCAAGATCTTAACCAGGTAATATGTCTGTAAAGGCAGAAATATGCTGATGTTGGGACATCTGGGTGGCTCAGTCAGCTGATTGTCTGTCTTTGGCTCAGGTCAAGATCCCAGGGTCCTGGGAATGAGCCCCACATTGGGCTCCCTGCTCAGTGGGGAGCCTGCTTCTTCTCCCTCTGCTACTCCCCTTGCTTGCGCCCTCCTCTGTCCTCTGTGTCAAATAAATAAAATCTTAAAAAAAAAAAAAAAAGAAATATGCTGATGCTATCATGAGAAGAACAGATTTGGAACAAGCCCAAAGAGAATTACATACCCCATGTAAAAACTGAGTGAAATGTAATGGCAACACTAAAGGTTCTTCCTTCATAAACGTAAGCATGGGATTTGGAGAGCCAGCAATGCAGATATTAATGGCAATTTTTAGATAAATGTATATAACATTTTACATATATGTTGAGTATACCTAAGTTAAAGAAAGGTTCAAACTATAAAAGATATCATGTGAAATTTTTAACAATTCTCCCTTCCCAATTTCAGGGTAATTTTCTTTTATGTAACTCTCACATTCCTTGATTTAGCTAAAATCCATCCACCCATTCTTCAAAGCTCAGTTTTTAAATTTTATTATTTTCTTAAAGGCTCCACACCCAGAGTCTCATACTTTACTGACTGAGCCAGCTAGACACCCCATCACCTTTTAAGATTATGACAAATGTAGTTCAAGTAGAATTGTTTTTGTTTCATTAAACTAAATGGAGCTACTCTCTCCTCCTCCTCCTCAAACACATATACTTATAGCTCTTATACTCTTTAAAATTTTTAAAAAACATATCCACAAAGAACTATGACAAAAAGTTTTCTTTTTGTTGGAGGTCATCCTCCCAAATAGTCAGCAGTCATTTGGTTGAAATTTTGTAGAGAGGAATGCCTGGGTGGCTCAGAGGTTGGGTGTCTGCCTTCAGCCCAGGGAATGATCCTGGGGTCCCAGGGTCGGGTCCCGCATCGGGCTCCCTGCATGGAGTGTCTGCCTGTGTCTCTGCACTGCCCCCCCCCCCCACCCCGTGTGTGCGTGTCTCTCATGAATAAATAAATAAAATTTAAAAAATTTATTTATTTATTCATTCAGAGAGAGCGAGAGAGAGGCAGAGACACAGGCAGAGGGAGAAGCAGGCCCTATGCAGGAAGCCGGATTCGGGACTCGATCCCGGGTCTCCAGGATCACACCCCAGGCTGCAGGCGGCACTAAACCGCTGCGCCACCGGGGCTGCCCAATAAATAAAATTTTATAAAAATTTTGTAGACAGTTTAGTTCCAGATCTTGGTAGCAAGTCTGAAATTTCTCCAAATTAGCCACAACATTAGCTGCAACAGAAACTAATATTAATGAGGCAACCTGTGATATAAGGATACAAAGTATATGTTCTGAGATTGGCAAAATGAGTTATTAAGTTACATCTTTATAGAAAGGGAAACAAATTCAACAAGACTGTTTTGATCATCTTAAACTCACATGGAAAAAGGAAGAATGCTGAGTGTTCAAATCATGATTCATCTTACTATAATATCAATAATTACAATTAAATCAATTAGCCCAGTGAAGGTCCGTTGGACTATTCCTATTTCCCTCTGAAAGTACACAGATGAGATACACTCACTCAACTTTACCTTTTGCTAAAGATACTTACACCATGGTTTTCACAGCAGAACTTTGGCTTTCTGTTTAAACATCTTCAAAATTAAATCACTTACCTGTCTGCCTCAAGTCTTTAGGTAGAATGTTTCTCTCACTGCCCTCTAAAAAAAACCACTCAAACATTACTCTTTATGTGAATTAATGTGAACTAGTATCATCAGTGATTATAACCAAAGACTTTCTATAAAAACCTCAAGTTCAATTTTTTAATTTTTTTCCCTTCCACTCTTGTAGCAACAATAGTCACAAAGCCAGGTCAGAGGGAAGTCTAGCCTGTGTCCTCCCCTATGAAGTTTCTTTGAGATCCAAAATTTTAAGAAGCTTCTTGATGGGCTTCAGTCCCTTAATGAGTGATAAGCAACCAACTTCCTGGCTTTGTCGATAGAACATGGTACTGTATAGTAGTAAGCAAAGATCATTATTGATGTTGAACTTGAGAATCTCAGCAGATATAAGCTAAGCACTTACCTGAAATAAAACATTTCATGTATTTCATTTCAGAGAAACACCACCTAAGGATAAAACAAAAACTCCTTATCAGTCCCTGCCCTGCTGATATAATACTATTTATCAAAATTCACTGTGTGCTGGACACTTTACTATGTGTTTTACATAGATCTTATTTAATTTTCACTAAAATCTGGGCCTAGAGAGTTCAATTCTTTCCTACAGATGAAAACCCTGAGGCCTAAGATTAAACTGCTTGCTCAGGGTCATATAATCAGAGAGCAGCAGAAAAGTCACAGCGGTAGAGATTCAAGTCCCAGCTTGCTTGACTGTTCTTGACCACAATTATCATCTCTCTTGTAGACTTGGCCACAGATGAAGAGACAACTGTCAAGTGCATTTCTAGGGCGGTAACTGAGAACTGTGGTCAAATGCTATGGTTCAGAAGTACAATTTACTGTGGTCAAATGCTATGGTTCAGAAGTACAATTTAAGGTCTTAAATGCCCACATGCTTCTCTTTGGTAGATCTGGCAATGAGCTCAGGAGAAAATCCACTCTTCCTCTATGCACCCACATTTTAGCACCCCTTATTTCTTTACTTTTGACTGAGAATCTCTTCGAGCAATCATTCCCAAAAGCATGGTCCATGAACCAATTGTTTCAAAAACATGAAAAGTCTTTGTGGAAAATATAGACACCTGGCCCCCACTCTGGAAATACTGACTCAGAATCTCTGGGAGGGGTGGCAACAAGAAATCCAGGAGGTCCTCTTGCCTATTAAATTTTATACTGTTCATTGCCTTGCAGCAAAAGAGCTAGTGAGGTAAATTGAAAGCTAGCCTCCTTAATAATCAGTCTGACATTGGGTCAGATTGGTGTTAAGTCAAAGATAGGACAGAGATCTTATGAGAAGGCATAGGATGATAACACTGATTTGGAGCTGGAAGAGATTTTGGAAATGTTTTTCTAACAGTGTTCTATGAAGCCTTAGGAGTTCTAAAATGGGATATGGGGAAAAAAAAGATTGGCAGTCAGGGCTTAAAGTGCTTAAAAAATGACTGCAGAAGCTCCACTCATAACCTGAATTTTTGTGTAAGATTGTATCTGAATAACGGTTTTGCTAATTTAAACAAATAAACAAACAAACTTTGGCTGTAGAAGAGGAGTAAAGAAAAAAATTGAGGCCCAACATGTATCCCAAACCAATTAAATCACTTATGCTAGTTTGTTCCAGGCACCAGCATTTTTCAGTACCAGATGATTTCAATGTGTAACTAAGGATGGGAACTACCATATCAATTTGTTCTGTCCTTCCTCATTTGAGATAAAAGAAAATTAAGACCCAAAGAATCTAAAGGAGATCAGGATTAAAACCAGCATCTCGACTTTTAGCTCACTGTACTGTTGTTCTCTCCACTCCAGAATGAACCAATTATTCCTCTAAAATAGTGTATAAACCAAGACTATTTTGTAACCTCACATTTATAGAGTTCTCTGGACGTTTAAAGAGTATTTTACATATATTTCCTTTTTAGATTCTTATAAAGATACTGGGAAGTAGGCAGGGCAAAACTATATCTGTTTCGGATGTGAGGAAAACAGAGGTCAATTAAGTTAACTCAGTGACTTAGCAGTAAAGCCAGAATTAAACTCTTTATTTTCTAACTTCTAGATTAAGTAAATCTAATTTGGCAAGTGTTTGAGTGCCTAGTATGTGCTAGTTAAAACATGGTCAAAGATAAGACATCATCCATGCCCTCAACTAGTGTACAATCTTCTTAGAAAAACAGAAGTAACTAAAATACTGTGCTGTCTGGCTTATCCCTTGGACTAGCAGAAGGGGAAAACACTCCCTGATTGGCCTTGATAACAAAGTCCAATTCTTTTCAAATTCATTCTGTAGCTTCTAATTTCTTTCTGACAATGGTAACTAAGATTACTTAAGGGATTTGTATATAGCTATTGCATCTCTAGGCAAGGCCACATAGCTGAGAAATGTCTTTTTTTTTTTTTTTTTTTTTTTTTTTATGATAGAGAGAGAGAGAGAGAGAGAGAGAGGCAGAGACACAGGCAGAGGGAGAAGCAGGCTCCATGCACCGGGAGCCTGATGTGGGATTCGATCCCGGGTCTCCAGGATCGCGCCCTGGGCCAAAGGCAGGCGCCAAACCGCTGCGCCACCCAGGGATCCCGAGAAATGTCTTGATAGGGGTAGAGAAGAGAGAAGAATGCAATTTCAGTGAGGTCCATTTCATAATCTCTGAAGCCAAGGGTATGACTCAGCAGAAGACTAGGAGATTCCAAAACAAAGGGCTGAATGGATGAGAGTATTCACATAAATAATTATTTCCTTTTCCAAAGCATTTTAATAACTAGACAATTTATAATTTACATTGAAGATAAGTACTACACACCAAAGGTAATACTATGTAGGTAATAGTATTTGTGTTAGTAATTCAGTGGTGGAGAAGGTCATAGACAAGAATGTTCAGTCAGCCTTTTTCATGAGGAACTCATCAGACATTGCAAAATGTTGCCATCCATATTTTACCAAATAAAGGTAACAAAATAATGAGGAAACCATGTTTTATTTATGTACTGAAACAAGTTAGCCAGGAATGGTCTACCACAGTTGTTCTCAAACTTTAACTTGCATCAGAACCACCTGGAAAGCTGGGTCCCCTGAGTTTCTGATTCAGCAGGTCTGTAATAGGGCCCAACAATTTATTTTTCTTACAAATTCAGGTAATGCTGATGCTGTTGGTTCTGGTTCCATACTTTGAAAATTGCTGGTTTATCATAAAGTCCATAATATACTAGACACACAGAGGTACGCACACACGCTTATTGCAAATTATGGTAATTTAGTCAATTCTCTATTATTGACTTTGTAAATGATACTCTCCCCACTAACCTAATGGCCAAAAATAAGACTAAATCAGGAAGAAGTTATGGCTAGTCACCTAAATAGACCATCTATTTAAGAGCACAAATGAATGAGTTTATGAAATGAATGGGTGTTTGACAAAGGCAACAAGTGAGGTCTATCTAAAAACTAGGAAATGACATTGCCCTTTAAAAGCCTTCACTCATCTTGAAGAAGACATGAATTTTAATTCTTGTGTTTAGACTTCTTACTTCCCTTTGGACCTCTCTATACCTTAAATGTTCCCCAAGGTTTCATCTTCATTCTTTTCTCATTACTCACTTTCCCTAAGTTTTCTTAACCACTTCCCCCCACACTCCTCCCGGCTTTATTTACTATATAACCATCAGTGGTTAGTAACTTTGTTCAGGTTAAGGAATTCTTTTGAGAGAATTTTCTTCATAAAAATAAACATACATACCTATCTACATTTTACATCCAATTCAAGACATTCAGAGATTTTCAATCAAGTCCAAAGGTCTCAGGTTAAGAACTCCCTCTTTACATGATAATGATTCAAAAATCTATATCCTTTAGGCTGAATTTTTATCCCGAGCTTCAGAATTACATATCCAAATAGCTACTTATTGTCGGTTTTTGGATGTTACACAAATGTCTCAAAATAATAATGAGGGACTGCTTAATATGGATGGGGTTTCCTTTTGGGGTGCTAAAAAATGTCTGGAACAAGTACTAGGGATGAATGTACAATATTGTTAATATACTTAATTTACCAAATTCTGGTTATATTTTTATATGGTTAAAGTAGTAAGTTTCACACATGTATTTTACAATAAAAAAAAATCTACACTTACAAAACTGAAATAATTTCTATTCTACATCTCTCACACACCCCAAATCTGTGCTTTCTCTTCTATTTCCTGTCTTTGAACATCAGTTACCCGTCTTACCATTCACCTAGTGGCCCAAGCCAGTAACCTAAGAGTCATCTTTGACCATGCTCTTTCACTCTCCCATTTGTAATTAATCACAAAGTTCCATACATTCTCCCTCATGAATAAAGAGTTAACTTGGGCTAGTCATCTACTTCCTCTATCCCCAAAGCTTCTACCTAAGTTCAGGCCACTGTCATTAACCTCAGAGTCTCGTTTTATTCCTTCCCACCCTCCATAGAATCCTCACAATCATCCTGGGACAAAGGCATTACTATCCCCATTTCACAGCTAAGGAGACTAAGCCTTAAAGTGGATTTTGTTTTTTGTTTATTTATTTATTTATTTATTTATTTTAAAAATTTTTTAAATTATATTTATTTATTTATTTATTTATTTATTTATTTATTTATTTATTTATTTTTAAAGTGGATTTTGAATTTGAACTTAGGTTGAACTTTCTTGGGAAGAGCCTATGTGGTGACTTTTCCTCCCTAGATCCCTTGTATGCTGGTTATTCTGTGTGCTGTGTCTCTTCCCACCTAACTCCCCTGCCCTGTTCTGGGAAGCTGACCTCTATGAACTATGTCATTCAGACTATCTTGCCTCTAGGTTTCTATTTGGCTTTTGCCAAAGGAAAGTACTTGTTAGAGACCAGAGAGCAGGAAGAGAGAGAATGATTAGAGAGCATTTATTTCTTTACTTCATTTCTGCTTATAGCAGCTGCTTAGTCCTTATGGCCATAGCTCTTGTCAGGCAGTCCGTCTTCCAGATTGTAGCTGTAGGTAGGCTCTCGTAACAACACTCCCTTCCCTTTTTCTTCAGGTCAAGAAATCCTGCTAACTTGGCACTCACTCTTGGTGTGTTTTGCCATTCTTCTCTAGTTCTTGTGAATACTCATCATCTGTAAACAGCCCTTTGGTTCAACTCTCTACAGTTAAACCCTTTTGAATGCACTAGCTGTTTTTCTCCAAGGATTCTGAAGGATAAACTAGGAAAACAATAAATGGCATGTTCTTGCACTTCCATTCATTCAATTTCTAATATCTACAATAGAGTTTCTTTCCTTTCCTCTGATCCAAAGTTTTCCATCCTTGTGGGACTCCCTGGTCTTCCAAAAAGCCTCTCTGTTACCTACAGAAAAACACTGTTGTTACCACTATTGTGCTGTATCTAGTATGACATTAGTACTCTATTCTCCTACGGTTCTATGATCATTCAGTTTTGTCAGTCTGATCATCCCTGTAAGGCAATAAGCTCTTAGCAGTAGGGAACTTCAGAAATTAGAATCTCTAATGAATGACAAACATATTTTAGAAGGAAACTTAGAGGTTACCTTGTCTAACTTACTTATTTTATAGATGTGGAGGTTTAGGTTTATGCAGCTATAAAATAGTGGCAAACCTAAACCCATAATCTAGATTCTTCCTATTGCCTAATCATACCGTGATACTGCAATGAGTATTAGTGGGCACTCAATATGCTAATTACTCACTCTTAAATTTATACAGCTTTTGTTTTGTTCAATGGTAGGCCCTGTGCCTAATTATCTCACACATAGTATGTGCCCAGCAAATATTTGCTTATTTTGAACCTGCGACACAAGACTAATTTCTTAGAAGTTAATCAGAACTTGAAGGATCATTTATAATAATCATCCCTTATACACCTAGAGAAAGTGTATAGTTTGCCAAGTGCTTTCACATTTAAATGAGCCCATTTGTCCCTCTGAGGCAGACACGGCAGGAATCATTAGTTTAACAGCTGCAGATAATTGAGCTTCTGAGAAGTTAAAAATCAAGGTCCCTTTATTAGTATGTAGTAGAGCTGATACCAGTATTCATCTTTCTTTGACTTCCACTTCAATACCATTTCCATTATTCCATGTTCCTTCTTCAGCTTTGCTATTCTACTTCTAGGTATAGCAGTTTCATTCAGGGTGTGAGTCTGAATATTCACAATGAATAGGTAGATCATACACTTGTGCTCAAAGAAGTGATTTTACTTCTTTAAAAATCTGTTGAGGCACTTGGATGGTTGGTTAAGCAAAGAACTCTTGGTTTCTGCTCAGGTGGTCATCTCAGGGTCATGAGATGTCAGGCTCTGCGCTCAGCATGGAGTCTGCTTGCGATTCTCTCTCCTCCTGCCCTTCCCCTTCATGTTCTCTCTCCCTCTAAAATAAATACAATTTTTTAAAAAATTCACTTCTATTCTACTTCTGTTTAGAAGTAGACTGCAGATTATCACCATTCTTGATTATTATGAGGCCTGTTATTTCCCTCAGGGAGGAAGGAGGGTTACTATCTGTCTGTTTTGGAACAAGGGAGGCAGCACTTTTCAGACATTACTTCCTATACAGACCAGAGTCAGGCACTTTTATAACTAGGTGTTCAAATAATCTCTTGTCCTTGGCCTGACCTCACCAGAGATGGGTTGGGTACACTGGCTTTCTTCAAGATCAAATGCACCAGAGAGCTACCTATAAATATTTTTTTTTATTTTTTATTTTTTTTATTCATGATAGGCACACAGTGAGAGAGAGAGAGGCAGAGACACAGGCAGAGGGAGAAGCAGGCTCCATGCACCGGGAGCCTGATGTGGGATTCGATCCCGGATCTCCAGGATCGCGCCCTGGGCCAAAGGCAGGCGCCAAACCGCTGCGCCACCCAGGGATCCCATACCTATAAATATTTTGATTGAATTCTTACCACAAAGACTTTGGTATAGATTTCACCCTGGGTTTTAGCTACTAGGACAATTTCTGATCCTAATCAAAACATTGCAGAAACCAAAAAGAATCTAAACATGTATTAGCCGTCTTCTTTGGATTTCAGTTTCCATTAAGAGCTCAAAAATACTGGGTCAAAAAAAAAATGACCCAAACCAAAGTCCTACATCAGGGGCACAAACTCAAATGCCTGTCACATGCCAGGCAAATAAAGCAAAGCCTACTGCAAGAAAATGAGTAATGGAGTCTGTAATAAACTACTGTAATTTAACAGTTGCTTCTCAGCTCCAATCACCAGTTACTTTGTGGGAATGTGAGTTAAAAGTTAGCAGGTCCTCCCACCCCTTTTAAACTAGAAATCTGCATTTTTAAAATGTAAAATCTGGTTTTAAATAGCTACTAATTCAAACTTGCAAGGCTGTTGCAAGCCATGGGTAGCCAGCCAGAATTGGACTTTTCTTTACCAAGTAGGTCTCCTGTGCCATATGAGAGAAGGATAGCAAATGTGCCACTTTCAATTCAAATGTGGTATAAGATTGATGCTGCTTCTCAGTGAATCTGGATAGTGCTGGAGAAGTGGACAAACTCCATGAGTTAATAGGAATGCGCCTTAGCTAGGGACTTGGGGGTATCTGTTTCATGAGTAACCGGATAAATGTGTCCCACTTTGGGAAGTATTTCGTGGAGGATAAAGATCCCCTTTGCTAGGTATCTGGGCAAAAATATCTTCTCTGGGGTGTCTGGGAAACATGTATACTCAAGTACGGGGAGGGAGCAATAATCTCGGGAAGTATCAGGAGAACAGTTACAAGAAAGTGAGAGGCTGGACAGTATTACTGGGAAGTTCAAATAGCTGTACGAGTGTCAGTTAGTATGAGGGTAGTCTCTTCAGTGCTGGGAGGGAGAAGGCAGTAACCAACTCCTCCGGCGCCACCTTCGGGCGCTTCTTGCTCACCATTCCGCTGCGGGCGCCAACTCCAGCAACCTCCATCTTAACGCTTTCTGCGCTGGCGCCCTAAAGCCCCAGGTTCAAGCCTAGAGCAGAGCCCCGCCTCTGACCACGCCCCTCCCACCACCACCTCCAGCCACGCCCCACGTCCCAGGCGCCCGCCAACGGCCCCTCCCCGCCGCCCCTCCCCTCGGGGTTTCCCCAAAGGATCCTGCAGCTGTTGGCCCGGCTCAGTACCTGAGTGCCCTCTGTGCTAGCCACTGGGGAACAGAGATGAAATACTATGACCCTGCCTTTGTGGATAGATCACACACAGGCTTATGAAGGAAGACAGTGAATTAAATTATAACTATGTAAAGTGCTCTGTGAAGGGGGATCAGGGTTGGTTGGGTCCTAATGGCTGCCAGGAAGTTTGAGAACTCAGCAGGCCATGGAAAAGTCTGCAAGGGGAAACAAGCGCAAAGGCACACAGGGTAGGAGTGCACAGGGTGGGGGTGCGGTTGGAACTAGGGGTAAGTGCTTTAGAATAGCCACAGGGGGGGGGAAAAAAAAAAGAATAGCCACAGGATGGTGAGGGGATTTATGCACTGTCTTGGAGGGTCTTAGAACTTCAGCATGAAGGCTATGATAAGATAACCACCCAGTAGCTTTAACAGGAGGAAGATTAACCAGAGTATGTGAAGAGGGCAGCAGAACAGAACAGAGGCGGGTGATTATCAGTCAAGAGAAACTAAAAGCCACTATTCCAGTTGTGGTACTGTGAACTGAGGTAAGAATGGATTCAACAGGTAGGTTTGAGGCAGAAATGACTGAGGGCAAATGATTTGGGAAAGAAGGAGGAAGTTTAAAAATAACTGGGGAACTGAATCGCAAGGATTTATTTAGCAAGTAAATGGAAATGAGAAACTGGGAGGCTGGAGTTAATCCCCTGTCCTGTGCTCTCACTCAGCCCCCACCCTGCAAGGGCTAAGAAATTAAGCAAGCACTTCTCTGTGTGTGTCAGCTTCTCTGATTCCCATGCCAGGAGGCCTCACTATTGTCTTGTTTTTTCCAATATCAGGGGTGATTTTCTACTCCAGCTTTCCTTCCTTGAATTTTCCCAAATGAAAGGCCAATTTCTACTCCTAGGCCTACTTCTCTGTCCTGTACATGGCAGCCCTCTACCAATCCCCAGAGGCACACTTTTCCCCAGGAGACCCTTACTTTGTCCTCACAACATGGACTAGTTTTCACTGGCACATGACATCTCTTCTCGATCTACTCTTCTTGATCTTCTGCAGGAAGCCGATACTTTGGGTCCCATGACTCTGTTAATTGGGGTGGTGGTCTCTAGTCAAGGCCAAGATACTAGTCCATTACCTGCTTTACTGCTTGGTGCTTATCCAGAGCTGCTTTAGGTTCCATCATTTGTCAGGAGGAGGAGGCAGTGAAGGGCCAGATACAAAATCTACCATTTTACAGGGTTATACAAGATAGTCATTTCTACAACTTTCCACACCTTAACAGAATTACCAGACCCCAGAGGTTGCTATAAGAGAATTTATTAGAGACTAGCCAAAAATGTTCTGTAACAATGGCACATACAATAATTAACAACAGCAAAGATGCTTGGTTTGTTGTTTCATGTAATGGCCAGTACAGCTGTGGACAACACAGAGTCCTCAGGAGGTCCAGGAGGCTGCTACTAAGGATATCCAAGAACCACGTCACATCTCTGATCAAGGGCCTGAGAAGTCCATATGACCTCCTGAAAGAGTTTGTCTCTGACTTCCCAGAGAATGTTGAAGCCTCCTCCATCCAGCCTTGTAAAAGGGATGATAGATAGTCCAAGCTCCTTCTGTAGGGTTGAACATCTGTGAGGGGAACAGCAGCTGACCTAGATGAAGAGGGGTGAGGCCAAAGACTAGATTCTTTCTGCAAAGTGGAGGACAACCAGAAGGCAGGAGCCTTAGGTAAGGAGGACTGCTTCTAGACTGGTTTCTACAATTTTTGGCTTTTTTCAGAGCCTACCCAAGAAGAAAACACAACCCTCTCTCCTGGATCCTTCAATTAGCCCTCAGGTACATACACAAAGGAACAGCCTCTCATGTCTGAAAACATCATTGCTCCCCTTCTTACAGGAGTGAGGGAGGGGGCTCCTGAGCAGGGGGCCTCTGGTGCCTGGGTTCCAAAAGTATTCGAGCTCAGGGCTCGAAGTACCATGTGAACCTCATTCTACTCATGACATATAATTTGGGGGAAAGGATTAGCACAGCTCATTTCTAGAAGGTATCTTGTTCAGTCTCAAAGCCTTGTTTTCTTTTTCTTTTTTTTTTTTTTAAAGATTTTATTTATTTATTTATTCATGAGAGACACAGAGAGGCAGAGACACAGGCAGAGGGAGAAGCAGGCTCCATGCAGGGAGCCCGATGTGGGACTGGATCCCAGGTCTCCAGGATCAGGCCCTGAGCTGAAGGCGGCACTAAACCGCTGAGCCACCCGGGCTGCCCTCAAAGCCTTGTTTTCATGGAGCTCCACAAAACTAGTGGATCCTGCTCCCAAGGTATGGTCTAAATTCTGTTCTGTATGTTCGTGCCCTGGTCATACTCCCAATCCAGACTATAGGGCTCAGCAACAACTGTAGGCTCAACTGACTATTTAGCTAACCAGGTACATGCTCCAGGCTCTCTGTGTTCTTCTAATGGTTGATATGGATAAGTCTAACTGGATAATGTATGGCATGGAGAGGGGTAGAGATGGGGTGTGGGGTGAAGGGGTGTCTACCAAGAATGGCTAACACTCTTAGAAATGCCTGTCCCTCCCTTTATGGAAAACCTCCCTATGCAGTAGCCCCCACAGCCCAGCTCCTAGCACCACAGACCTACTGGTCAGGGATTTGTGACTCTTTCTATGAAAAGACATATTCTGATCACCCCAATTTTTCCTTAAATTTCCTTAAACTGAAGGAGTCAGCCCCTTGACTATGAGGACCCTAAGCTGGCTACATAGTAACTCTCACTGGCCCTGACTTGTGGAACTGATGCCATTTGGTTGGCACAGGAATCTAGGTGCTCAGCTCCCCTCTTCCATGGAACGAGACTCCGATTTGAGCTTCACAAACTCTCGAGCCACTTCGTCATTGCTCCTTTGAGATAGAATCCGGAGAATAGTCATGCCTGTCTCATCCATGTGGATCTTCCGGCCCAAGGGACACCAGCAAGCACAGCTGCCCTTGGCTGCTACATCCCTCAGAGGCATCACAGCCAGCCCCAAAACACGATCCTCACGGGCAAAGCAGTAATCCTTCACACATATTTGCAATTCATAGGCTTCTGGCCCTTCTTCATTTCCCAGGAGGCTGTGAGCACAGGGTAGGAGGAAGGGAGTAGGCCAGAGCTGAATGTGTTCAACTGAATTTACCCCATCCAACCCATCCCTCCTCTCTCCTCTCAAGTCTTACTCCCCAACTCACCCCCACCCCAGAGTCCTGCAGGTTCCCTACCCCATAACTCACAAGTGAAATGTCTCATTGTACTTGGGAGCCCAGTTGTTGCTTTTTGACTTGGTTGTGAACTTCCTCTTCTTTTCACTTTGGTGTGGGCCAACCATGGTCACTTCCACAAAGGGCCGGAACATACCCGCTGTCTGCCACTTGAGGTCATTGGCAGCTACCACTGCCCAAACAAGAGAAGTCTGTCAGAGATCCCACCAAGTGTTCCCAGTTCTGGAGCCCCCAGGTGGCATTCCAAGGGGGCTAAGTTGGAGGACTGGGATAAAGCAGACTCTGCCTTCAACTGTTAAGGCCACTGCATAAGAAAAGATCTGAGACCTCTAAGTCTGTGCACTCACCTTTCACTGTGACCTTGTGCTCCCCAGTTCCAGGATGTGTAAACAAGTCCACCTGAATAGAGACTTCTCCCACAGGATCATCCACACCAGATCCTGAAGGACAGATGAACAGTTTTTCCTATACTGGAGAACTCTAAAACTTCAGGCCTATTATCCCAGGTAAAACTGAGGAGTTATAAGGCTACCACCTTATTCCCTAAAGCCTAAAGCAATCACTCAAAGTAGCCATGGGGAAGTAAGCAATGGGAGAAGGGAAAGCAAGGGGATAAAGAATGAGGCTGTGTATTAAAATGCATTAGGCTGACAACATCTTAGGTGAAATGTTTCAAAAATGCACCAGGAATCTCTTAACATTCCCCAAACCTCTTTTATATCCTAGACTGAAGAATTTTTCATTGGAAGATACTGGAGGATAGTATTGCCACCCTGTATCTTTGGAAATCATGTCCACCCCATGGTATCTCAAGGGAAAAATGTGGATCCCTTCTAGCCAAAGGCAGTATACTCTGCCACCTATCCTCAGATTCCAGAAGGCCTCCAGTTGGGAGGCTGCCTTGCTCAGACTATGTCCTATTCACACCTGGACCTCTCTACAAGCAACTTCCCAGTCCCAATCTCTGGCCAGTTTGTAGGCTCCCCTCAGCAGAGGCTTCAGTCTTTTTTGAGAAAATACCAGTTCCATGCACCCCAGATAAAACTTCTTTGTCCTCAGGTATAGGAGCAGGGGAATCCTGAGGACAGTACTACTGTTAACCTAGTCTGAGACTGTATGAATACATCACTCATCTCTGAGACTTAGGATAGAGCTTCTGAACTTTGACACATGGCTCCCCTACTGTCAGCCTAAGCAGCTCATTCTAGTTCACAGGGAACAGTGTTAGCCTATGTTAAATTCACATGTGAAGGTGTACAACATACCCTTTTCCGGCCGAATGTCCTCATTAGCAGTAAACCTAATACCTTTCCCATCATGCACTGAGTGAGAACAGGCAAGTCAAGAGGTAGTAGCAGCAGCAGGACAGAGAAAGAAGAATCAGTTAGAGGTCTAAGGAGTTAACAGCCATTCAGCGCAGCTCTACATATATCCTGAGGGAGCACAGAGATGAGGTGGAGAAAGACAAAGTGCTGGGGTCAAAGCCTGAATGCTCTAATTTAGACTTCATAGGTCAAAGATCAATCAGATCATGGGGAAAACAGAAGAACATACAGAGAGAAGGTATTTGAGACCAGCAGGGCAGGAAAGAAAAACAGGCTCTAATCTCCTTGGCTTTAAATGAAAGGGTAAAAAGCAATGTGTATAAAATGTACACACATACACTCGGATCCTCCCTGCAGTACCCACCCCTGCTCTTACTGCATATATGTCCATTTCAGTCTTTCCTCATCTTTACATGTAGCCTAAAGCTCAGGTTTTCTAAAGACTTAAATCCTTTCTGGATTAACTCAGATCCTCCTCTGATGTTACAAGTCTTTCCACATACAGCTATGTAAAAGATCTCCCCGTCCCCTTGACCAAGGTTTGTAACTTCTTGACCAAGGTTTGTAACTTCTTTACTCTCTCTTCTTCCCACCCAGACTTTAAATAAGAACAGATGTGGAAAATGGAGCAGTACTGCAGGTCCCTTGCATCTTTTCACCTTTCATCTACTCTAGTCTAACTGCCTAGATCCCTCCTTCCCCATCAGGTCAGCTCTGGATCCACAGCTCAGAAGGCCTAAGTCCTCTTACTCCCTCAATCAGATTCACTACTCCAGGTATCACACCTGGGTTTCCCTGGAAGAAGAAATAACAGATGTGTCTGAATGTCTTTCCTGGGAGGGCCGTGCTCCAGGGCCAGGGGCAGAATTTCAATCTAAATCAAATCTAGGTCTATGTGTTTTGTTATAGAGAGGCCTGCCTAGAGACAGGGAGGGGTTCTGAGAACTAGAAGTCGCAGGGAGAAAACTAGCTGACTGCGTCCCTGTGTATTAGCATTACCCATGAGGCTGGAGCCTCAGCTATGCACAGAGGCCCATGATCCACATCCTCTCTTCAAATGCTCCCATAGTATGCCTCTTCTAGTCTTTTTTCTCATCCACACTAGACTATAGTATTCTGCTTTCTCTCCCCAGGACAATTTCTAAAAAGATTTCCAAAGCTGAGTTTTCACGAGTGTCTCAACCACTCATTCTCAAGGCTTCCTGACAGATACTTCCTAAAAGATAGGGTACACTCCTTGATAAACATGCACTAGCCAAGCAATGTCTGAGAAAAGAGTCTCAGGCACATTTCCCAGGTCCCTATGATATACCTGTCTGGTATGGGTATGCTGTGAGAGTGAGTACTGGGGTCCCTCAAGAAATCCTGGGGATCAGAGTTTGGCTCTCAGAAGAAGTAGCTGGATCCTCCCTAAAGGCTGGAAGATACTGACTCCCTAGAGGCAGAAATGTTGCAAGAAGTAGAGACAGGGACTCAAAGTCCTTAGGCCTTACCCTGGGCAGTCTGTGAGCGTACAAAGGTTTTGATGAGTGTATCTGTGGTCTGTGTGTAGAGAGACAGGGCATAGCGTAGAGACTGCAGATCTGAGCTCTTCTCCAGGAAGGTTTTCTTCAGCCCATTACCTCCTGCATGAAAGTATTGCTGAAAGACAAAAGAACACCTGCTATAGCCTCCTCCCCTTATAGAGAGGCAGCTTTCAACACCGTCCTCAGAGAAATCACACAGAAGCTCAATGAAGATGCCAAAAGAGGATGATGAGGACAATAAACCATAAACAACAAGATCTGAATGCCACGTAGAGTCAGAACCTCTCAGGTGAAGAGTATTACTTGAGTAGGAGCAGTAAGGGATGACCACACTCCTGGATGTGGTCTTTAAAGTATGGATCTACCCACACAGGCAAAGATATGCCCTTTTACCCCCCTGAACCCTTAGAGAAGTGCCCTTTTACCCCCCTGAACCCTTAGAGAATATTATACTTACGACATACCTCTCCCAAGTGACCTGCATCACAGTTCATGTGTATCTTCCTTATTACAGCCTTACCAAATTATAAGCTTCTTAAGGCTAGGAACTATATCTGATTCTCTCTGTATCCTTTATAGCACACAGTGCCATGTGCATATGTTGCCTGGTTGAATGAATGAATGGGTAGTAGGAAAAAAATAATTTAAAAACCCAAGCAAATTTATGCTAAAGTGGAAGAGGGAAATTTCTGCCAGATCTAGGGTATAAGGATATGAAAGATTAATTCCCAGTGGAAAATATTCAGGAATAGCAACGAGGAACCAAGTAAACTGAACTGTACTCAAAACCCAAGAAAAAGTGGTGCTCTGGTCTGTGGTAAGTCATCTGAGACCATAAAGGAGGTAACTTTTGGTTGCTTCCAAGCAGCAATATGGACATAGCAAAGAAAGAAACAGACATAAAAATCACTCCCTTCTGGATGTGAGGGGGCAAAAGCCCATGGGACACCAGTCTGGCAGACTAGAATGCCAGCGCCAAGAGGTGGTGTTACTGAGGTAGGGTAGTATGACTGTCTGAAGAAGGGGGAGGTCTCCACCTTGATAGTGTCCAGAGCGAGGTCAAGGACTTCACACTGCTTTGGAGTGAGACTCCGTGTTTCCTCTCGCACCATGTGGTCCTGGAACCGCAGAGAAAGCAATAGCATCAGGACAGCTTGGGGTTATCATGGAAGTTTTTCCCCCACCCACCAGCTCACACTACATGTTCCTCTCATTCTCTTCCTCTTCTGTTTCCAAAGCTCACATTTCCTTTCTCCTGGCACCCTGTCACCCTCAGCCTCAGAAGGACTCCATACATCCATATACCTTGAGCTTAGAAAGATGGCTCAGCTCCTTGGCAGCAGTAAAGATCAGCTGGGTGCCCTGGACAGACAGAGGATTAGTCGAAAGCAGAGGACTCCAAACTCAGGAAGTGTGGAGCAAGGTAGGGGAGACAGAAGGACAAAGTGGAAGGGGAGTGTCCTTACCGTCTGGTCAGTGAGTGGGGGCAGAACAATCATTCTTTCCATTGTGTTCATGACCACCCTCCAGAGCTCCTTCAGTACACGCTTCAGGACTGTCTTCTCACACACAGTGGCAAAGAGTGTGAGGCTGCAGGCCCATGTAACAGGTAAGACTGGGGTGAGGATTTGAGAGCCCTCCCTCCTTGACAGCTCCCCCATCTGATTGCCTCTGCCTTGCTTGTCCCACAGGACAGTTGAATGCTGTACTCACTTGCCATCCAGGAAGTCCATGAGAGGCCGGAGCACACTATCTGCATCCTGAGCCACAGAGGCCCTGGCGTTGGGGGATGCATTCCCTGGGCCTCGCACCTGGCCCAGGATGTCAGCCATTTGTCGAACACACTCATCAATCCGCACCTGAAAACTACACATGTGCCCGCAGTGCAGCCCTTCCCTGCCCAAACACACAAAGTCCTTGGAACAGCACCAGCTATTCAGGCCCATTCCAGCACACTCCTGGTACAGCTCCAGCAGGGACAGCCAACAGGAGGAAAGGGAAGATCCACACACCTGCACTGGATGGAGGGTGTGGAGCAGGGGCTTTGGGATTGGCCAGGGGCCATAGCTGGCTCTTATGACTGTGTGGGGACACTGACCTGTTTCCAAATACCATGCTGAGCTCATCCAGAACTGTATTCAGTTTCACCTGCAGCTCCTTCAAACTGTCTGCAGCTTCAGGGTCCAACTGTATCCAAAGAAGGTGTGCTTGGCTGAGCTGGTTTTTGTGTCTTTTGTTCCCCTCCTGTGCCACTAACTCCTCCCTCCAAGAGCCTTTACCCCAATGCCTACTTTGATCCTTCAGCTTAACCCAGCCTAGACCCTCAGCTAAATTGCTGATGAGTTCTACACCCAGGGAGCTCAGGAACAAAGAGAAAGTGCAGCAATTCCACACCCTGAGACCTACCTCCTTGCCTCCCATGGCCTCAAACATTTTCTCCAGCTGGACCCTCAGTTGCTGCATGTTGTTCATCAGGATGCAGGGCTTTGGGGACAAATGGAGCTGGTGAGTCTTGGCTCCTTTTAACATAGGACCTATCAAGCCTAGGATACCTCTCTCATACTACTTCAAAAGCCACAGGGAATTTATAATTCATATTTTATGCATCTGTTCCTAAGCACTGAGATCTAGAACCAGTTAAGACAGTTCTCCTTGAATGAAGAATAGAAGCAAATGTTTCTGTTTTTAAGCTGGGTGGTGGGTCTCAGGTGTTCATGGTATTATCCTTTATTTACTCTTTGAACGTCTTAAATTTTATTTTTTTATTAAAAAAGAAAGAAGGAAAGATTAAGCAAAGCTCTAGCTTAGTAGAAAATAAAGTACCAAATGGAGACTCAGAGGAACTCCTAGTCAAGTTCTTATTTTGTGACATAATCTCAAAAGAAGCCCCATTGGGAATCAAGTCAGAAGAAGCATCACCCCACCCTCAGCTTTGAGACGAGACAGCCTCAAAAGCAAGGATTCAAATGTCTTTCACTTCTACCCAAACATCTTTAAGGCCGCAGGGCCTAACCCTCACCATTTTCTCCTTTGTGCAATAATCTGGGAAGCTCTTTGATAAGATGTTTGCATACTGCATCAACACCTTCCCGATGGTCTGGGGGAAAAAAGAAAAGGAAAGGAGTGGGAACCTTTAGCTCTCCCTACAGGGATCTTGCCTGAGGTCATACCTCTCATCCCAGAACAATAGGGAAGTAGAGGGGAATCTCACAGTAAAGGACAAAACCCCCTCTCAACCCCAGAACAGCACCAAGACAAACCCACCAGTCTGTCCCAGACACAAGCAAATGAGAATGCTTCATTCATTTGAAAACTAGACTTCACCTGAAGGCCACCATGGAGAGGAATTGAGCTCAGGCCTATGATGAGGTTGTGAACATGGTAAAGGCGAATGAAAGGGAGAAAGGAGGGTCATGGTCACCTTAGCAAATCTCCTCATGTAGTGGGCAAGGATGTTGGGGTCTGGGCACTCCAGCTTCCGGATGATCTCAAAGCTCTGGTTGAGCTGTGTGAAGACATCCACCACAGAGCAGGAAAAGAGTGCATGCTCTGATGTCTGCTGGAACTAAGGAAGGCCAACAACAGGATCATCATCTTCAGCCACTACCCTTTCCCAAGTGTGTAAGGTACAAAAGGGCTCTGCCCAGCAGGGATGACTCTTTGGCCCTCAAAAGTCCTCCTTATGAACTCAAAGGGAAGAAAATAAAGCCCTAGAACTTCTGCTGGCTGCTAATTGCTGGGAAACCTGGCCTGACCTCTGTGTAGTCCAAGCCTCCAACTTACCCCATCCTTCTTATCTCGTTCCAGAGCCCCACGCAGGAATTCCAGGGACACATCCTCATTTTCATCCAGCCATTGCAGAACAAACTGCTCAAACCACCTGCAGCCAGACAGGAGAAATGGGGGTAGGAGCCAGTGGCTGGCATATGCCATGTGTCTAATAGCTCCCCCAGACTAGGGTCTTCTGGAAGGTAGGGCATGGTTTGATGCTTTTCTCTTTCTACAACAGAGCCTAGAACTGGCAGTCTCAACACTGGCTTGCTAAACTGAATTGAAGACACAAGTCCTGCTCACCTTGCCCTCTAAGATGGAGGGACCCCCCACCCCCTTCCCTGTGTAGGGCCCAAAGGATGACTCACACTGGGTACTCAGGCACCTGCCCCTGCAGGGCAGGCAGATCTCGCACGTATTCATTGTGGAGCCACTTCACCTTGAAGTGCAGGTTCATGTAGTCAGCACTCTTACACAGCCGGTCCTTCTCATGCTCTAGTGATGGGGAATGAGGCTGGGTCAGGTTCCAGCAGTAGAGGCCATGGTTCCTGAGCTTTCCCAAAGCAGCAGATCTGGTCAGGCAGCTCTATCAGATGTCTTAGAACAAGGGTGACTCCCAACCACTTCCTCACAACCATCTCCCCCTACCAGTACTCTGCTTTCCAAGAGCCTGGCCCAAATCTTCCTTCAGAAACTAAGCCAAACTCCCAGACAAGGTCAGTAGTTTTCTTGCTCTAGCTTCTGGAAGTATCAACTGAGATACTGGCCTCTGGTGAAGAAGAAGAGAAAGGGATGTGGGGGGGGGAAAAAAAAAAAAAGAAAGGGATGTGGGTGCTAATGTTGATTAGTGGGGAGACTGCCCAGGACTAGAGAGGGATGGTGGTTTCCTAGGACTTCTCTAATCCTAGTAGCCTCAAATAGGCTTAGATGCATCAATGAGGAGCTATACATGGCATGATGGGTCAGTGACAACTACACAGAGACAGGAAAAACCAAAGTGGGCCCAAGCTGGTAGCAGTTAAGCAGCCAGAGTTTAAGAGCATCTTGAGGTAAACTGAAAGACCCCAGAACAAAGCTGAGTCACTTAGAAAATGAACTCTCTAAGAGGTATGCAAATAAGAATAGTCAGTTTGGAAACCATGGAAACACAGCCAGATGAAAGGGCTATCATGCTGGAAAGAATGGGATGCTTATTATGGACTTTTAAGGTCATGTAGTTGGATCTCGAGTCTTCTGGAGAATCCAGGGCAAACATCACCTCTGCCCAGAATCCCTGGAGCGCTGGCTACAACCACAAGTTCTCTGTACCCACCCCCTTTATAGATAAAACTTTAACTTGAATAATAAAAGCCAACTGTGTGCTTACATATAACGGTAAAAGTAGACAAATGGGAAAGAGTACCGAGCAACAGAGAAATGGTCAGGGTCCTTGTGAACTCTCTGCTCAACTGTGAGTTGCTATGGGTGATGCTCCTTCACATCAAGGCAGAAATCCAATCTGGGGCAGTTGGCCCTTGTGAATTAGTACAACAGACACTTGAGGAGATGGGAGCCTAGGATTCCTCAAAAGGCTCCCAGTCCCAGGAAATTTCACCTCCTGGCATGGCAGGCAGCACCACCTCTGGGGACATCAGAGAGGCTTCTCAGGGCTTGCCCCTTCTCCTCCACCCCATACTCTACTATCCCTAAAGCAGTCCATAGTCCATGAACCTGGAGATATAAAAAGGTACCATGAGGAGGGGTCTCCTTCCTTCCAGTTCAGTAACCCACTAGCAATGGAGGCAGTATTGCTCTATCAACCCAAAACTCTCTAATTGCTTCCTTCTAGGGACTGTCAAGTTACTGTATTTATATAATTTTCTCTTTTTCTGTCAATCCTTTATCTGTACTCTGGTCCCAAAACCCAATTTCTCTATTAATTTCTGCGGTATAGAAAGTAACAGAAAGACCACTGAAACACTGGTCATACTTTATTCTAACAAGTCCCATACAGTCATGCTCCAGTAAAGTTGCTTGAGGTTGCTGTTGTGGGGTAGTAGTACAGGGGTGGTTAATCTGTCAAAAGGGCCAAGGGCAATCAAGTCTCTAAACCTTCTCTTGGGGACACCTGGGTGGCTCAGCAGTAGAGCATCTGCTTTCTGCTCAGGGCGTGATCCCTGAGTCCTGGAATTGAGAACTGATCCCTGAGATCGAGTTCTGCATCGGGCTCCCTGCAGGGAGCCTGCTTTTCCCTCTGCCTATGTGTCTGCCTCTCTGTGTATCTCTCATGAATAAATAAATAAAATCTTAAAACAAAACAAAACAAAACAAAACAACAACCACCTTCTCCTGCCCCTGATTTCCACATTCTTCCTTCTATGCATCTTTGATCTTTGAAGAGTTCTTTCAACCTCAAGATTTCAATTATCCAGCTTCCTGATATCTCCCCCAAATCTCTCTTTGGTTCTGGTACTATTTGTCTAAGGCTTTGATGGAACATCTCACTTTGCCAGAATTTAACTCTAGTCCCCATCTTTCGCCATTTAACATCTCCAGCTGAAGCTGAACAGAGTATACACACACTAATTATAGCCTCTTGTTCAATGCTGAGCAGCATCCTCAAGTCTTCTGTTTTGCTCTTTATTCCCATCCAATTAAATCACCAATCCCTATTGATTTCACCTCCAAAACTCTAGAATCTATCCATTTTTTTACACAGTCACCTGCTTAGGTCTTGTTCCCACCATCTTTAATCTGTATTACTACAATAGTCACCAATCTGGATTTCCTCCTCCAAACCATTTTCCATACCATAGCCACAATGAGTGGCCTTTCTACGTTATACACTTGATACACATGGGATTGCTGTTCAGTGACTCCAAACTGCCTTAGGATGGAGTCTAAAAGCTTAAACATGGCTTACCACCTTCTTTATGATCTGGATGTCCTACTTTTCTATCTTCATCTCCTATTTATCTCTTCCCCCTACACTGTAATGTGCCAGTCATACTAAACTACTGCTTCCAGTTCCTCAAGCATGACAGGTCTTTCTAGACCTCACATCTCTGAACATACTGTATCCTCTGCTTAAAATGTTCTGCGTCTCTCCTTCCCATAGCCTACAACCTCCCTTCCCTACTGGCCAAGTCCTACCATCCTTCAGGTTTCAGTTTGTATATCACTCCTCCAGGAAGCCTTCCCAGGTCCTCCTAGAAGCCTTCCCAGGTGTGGATTACACTGTTCTCTCAGCACCTTACCCTTATTCCTTTTGTGACATTTATAATTTTGAACTAGAACTGCCAATTTATATGTCTGTTGTCTAGACTGGTGTGTGAGCTTCTCAAAGGGCTGGGTCTATGCCTCATTCATCTCAATGGGGTTCCAGCAATTAGCACAGTACCTGACATAAAGCAAAATATTCAATAAGCCCTTAAGTGAATGGTCTGAGGATCTGCTGCCAAAGGGCATGAAGAAACTTTGTTCTATATTTTAATTAGGATAGTGGTTATACAAGGGTGTATATTTGTCAAACTCATCAAATTATACTCAGGGTATTTTCATTTTATGTATGTATATTATACCTCAATAAAACGGACTTAAAAAAATTGGGCGAATGATAGCATTTTCACAGTTGGAGTCAACACTATCCTTTTATCATCCCGGTCTCCAAACTCTTCCCATTCTCTTGCTCTCCACTTTCTGACAATCATGAAGTCTTGTTACAACTTCCAGTGGCTATCAAAACCCATTCTTCCCTTTCCAATTCTCTGCTCTAACCCCAACCCCATCCCCTCAGCCCTAAATTACTACAGTATCATTTGCAGTCGCTGTTTCTAATCTCTCCTTGTTCCAGGTGCCCCATTTTCCACTGAGGTGAAATCTTATAAAAATGCTACTGTGTAGGATGCTTGGGTGGCTCAGTCAGTTAAGTGTCTGCCTCTTGGTTTTAGCTCAGGTCATAATCTCAGGGTCATGAGATTGAGCCCTGTATGGGGCTCTGCACTGGGTATAGAAACTGCTTAAAATTCTCTTTCTGCCTCTCATGAATAAATAAATAAAATCTTAAAAAGAGGGGGAGAAAGAATTTTTTTTTAAAGATTTTACTTATTTATTCATGAGAGACAGAGAGAGAAAGAGAGAGAAAGAGAGAGAGAGAGAGAGAGAGAGGCAAAGACATAGGCAGAGGGAGAAGCAGGCTCCTCGCAGGGAGCCCAATGTGGAACTTGATCTCCGGATCGGGATCATGCCTTGAGCCAAAGGCAGATGCTCAACCACTGAGCCACCCAGGCATCCCTCTCCCTCTGCTCCTCCCCACTCACACACACTCTCTCTCAAAAACAAAAAAATGCTATTTGGCTCACACTGCATCTTTGCTCATGAGCCTATGGGGTTTCTTACTGTCTTTAGTAAGATGTATTCAGTGCCAAGTAAATGCCAAGCAATATGCTAAGCATGTTACATGTTACTTCGTCAGCTCAATGAAACAGATTTTATGGATAAAAAATGCAAGTTCACAAAAATTGGTCTAAGAACATATTGCTGATTAGGTGGTGAAAGTGAGATTTGAAACCAGGTCAACATTATTTCTTTTAAAGCAGCTTTCAATCCTTTTGTGTTTGTTGTAAACATTAGCAGAACTCCCCCTTCAAAAGAAATCTCACCTAGAACTCCATGTAAGATTGATAAAAGCAGAACTGACTTAACTAGCACCAGGTAAAAGGCCTGAAGCCTAGTAGCCCTCTCTTCTCTCACCCAGGTATTCCCTTTTCACTTAGCTCCTAAGATACCTGTTTGAAAACCCCTGCCCTACCTCATACTATCTGTCTTGTGAAATTGATTCACTTTTCAGGGGTATTTATCTCCCCCCACCCCCCAAAAAGAAAAACCCCACCAGAGCTGAGCTTCTTTAAGAACTGGGACCATGCTACCACTATACCCCCGCCCCCCATTTTAGGCTTACTGAGTGCTACTTGCAGAGGGGACAAGTGACTTCTTCACTGACCTGAAAGGCTAAGGCCTGGGCTACAGCCACAAGCTTGAACCGGTGTGGGCAAGAGGGAGCCACTGCTCTGGGGCAGAGTTACAGAAGATGCATGTTCAGTCTCTGGCTGTCTCAAACTTAACACAGATCTTCACGGTTTCTTTTGACCTCAAAACTTACTGCTCCTAAACCTCAGAAGTTTAAGTCTGAGGGTTACCCATTTTCCCTGCCACTCCACCAACATAAAAAATCCTAACTCTGCTTTGTCCTTGCCTCAGACTGCTCCCCTTCCTTTTAGGTCCACTTGCACAGATTGAGAGGAGACAGACTAACATATAAAGACAACGAGAATGGCAATAAATAAGTGAACACAGAAGGGTACAAATGGGAAGACCGGATACAAGCAGACCGTGGTATCTTTGTGAACCAAAGTGGGAAATGAATAAAAGAATAAGCTGAATGAACAAGATGAATAATAATTTTTCCATGATTCTGCTTTATATGAGAAGAGAGGGAAGGAGTATCTTTCTGGCTCCATCATACCAATCTAGAACAGCTTTTAAGGAAAGCCAGGCCAGGCAGTCTCTAATAAGAGAAAATAATCTTATCTGTGTATTTTAGGTTCTATGATTCTTTAAGACTATAAGGATAAACCTCATAAGATGTTTCATACTCCAGGGAGGGGGCCACTTGAGAATACCCAGCATAGGAAGAGTTGATCTTTGGGCTGGCGAAAGTCTTAAACAGGCACTTGCTCTAAAGCTGGAAGGGAAAATCCATATCTACACAGCCATTTCTATTATTAATTTAGCTGAACCTCTGCCTACCTAAGGACTCCTAAGGGGTAGGCCTGAAATTTCTCTTTTCTCACCATACCATGCACCCAGAATTTGTAATTGTCTGGGAGAGTAAAGGGATAGAAAACAAGGTGCTTGGGCTGGAGGCCTACAGCCCATTGCCTTGGGCACACCCTTACCCTCCAGTGCATATTTCATGTCTTGGGCAAAGAGCTGCCACATCACTTCTGCGCTGACTTTTCCCACATTCAATTCCTGAGGAAACCTGGATGATGGAAGAAGCCACAGTCAGAGAAAAAAGCAAGAACTATTTGATTTGGCTGATTCCAAAGCTAATGTGCCTAATCTCATAGAGGTCAAGTTGAAGAGAGGAGAAGCCTGGGAAACAGGACTAGGCTCAATCTGGAGAAAAGGGACCTAGGAGCCAGTGGAAGGACAAGTGGGGGCAAAGGATTTCCTCAGGCAAGTTGGGCCCAGGGAAGAGGATGCCCAGGAAGCAGGGATTTGAGGCCCAGAGGAGGAGTTGAGGCTAGAAGGCAGGCCCAGTGTAAAGAAGATGGACGAGAAAGTGCAAGGAGGTGGGCATCAGAAAGCCCACTTTATTCACAGTGGACAGACACATACACACATGGTCTCTGGATCCCCTGGGACTCCTATGGTAGCCATTCCCAGGGGCCTCTCACTCCAGGGAGGCTGGCTCAGTCTGGGCAGGGCCCCCCATTACATTTCCACACCTGTCTCCAGAAACAGTTACTCAAACAGATACAAGGACAGAGGGACAGATGGACGTACAGGAGGAAGAGGTGGCACTGCAAACACACAGAGATAGGAAAGAAAGAGGCTGTTAGACAGATCAACAAGCCAACCACCAACCACATAGGGCCAAGTGGGTTGATACGCACTGGTTCAGAACGAGTGTGTAGGAATTCTTATCTTCCTCTATGATTGACACAATGAGCGTGATGAGTTTGGGCCAAAAATCCAGGTTCCGAATGCTGGGTCCTTGTTCCTCTGGAGGTAGCTCCTGTTTCTTGTTCCAAAGGAGATAGTGAGAGTCAGAGTAGAATGCGGAGAATGCCTCCAATCTTCCTCTTTCTCATCCCTTACCCATACCCCTTCCTCTAGAATCAGGTACCATTCTTCTCCTAGGGCCCATCTTCCTCAAAACTGCCTATGTCTGTCAGAGGGGTGACTGTTGGGAGGTCCTCATACACAGAGAGTCCATCCGAGAGAACTTCTCTCCCCAGCTCAAGGGGAGACATGATATGATAAACTTTATCAGTCTAGGAGACATAAGAATGCCTGTCCCCCTTCCTCATTCTCTCAGTAGCTGTGAGTATAGTGACTCCTCAGCCAAAGTAAGTTGCCCCTCCAACCTCACTAAATAGGTCTAGTTCTGGGTGACCCCTACTGGCAGTCTCCTGTGACACCTCCCCTACATCATCATATACACACATGTATATATATATACATCTCATCTTCAAGTTCTACAGGAACTACTGCACAGACCTAGCATGCAACTGGTTCAACCTTCAGTGGGTTTAGAACTTCCCTTAACCTCATGAATGCTATTAAGAGGAAGAACTATATCTAGGAAGGTATTTGCCTAGCTGGATAAGAAAAGGTCTTGAGGAGCCAAGAATATTCAATGGGACAGGATAGTTTCTTCAATAAATGGTGCTGGGATAACCAGATATTCACATGCAAAAGAATGAACCTGGACCCCTATCTTATATCACTCACAAAAATTAACACCAAATGGATTAGGGACTTAAATACAAGACTTGAAATCATAAACCTCCCAGAAGAAAACATTGGGGAAAAAGCTCCTTGACAATGGTCTTGGCAATGATTTTTTGGATATGACACCAAAAGTACAATCAAAAGCAAAAATCAACATTTGAAACTACATCACTAAAAAGTTTCTGTAGAGCAAAAAGAAACAATCAACAAAATGAAAAGGCAACCTACAGAATGGGAGAAAACATTTGCCAACCATATCTGGTAAGGGATGAATATCCAAAATATAATATCCAAAATATTAGCAGCAAAAAAAAAAAAGACTCTGATTTAAAAATAGGTAGAAAACTTGAATAGACATTTCTCCAAAGAAGACATACAAATGCCCAGCAAGGGGTACCTGGATGGCTCAGTCAGTTAAAGACCTGACTTTGGCTCAGGTCATGATCTCAGGGTTCTGGGAGGGAACCCTGCATTGGGCTTCCCACTCAGCAGGTAGTCTGTTGTCCTTATCCCTCTGCCCCTCCCTTCTTTGTCCAACCCCAACCCCCTCAAATAAACCAACAAACAAACAACAACAAATGCCCAGCAAATACATAAAGAAGTACTTAGTATCACTAAACGTCAGGAAAATGCAAATAAAACCACAAAGAGAGGTCACCTCACAACTGTTAGAACAAATATTTTCAAAAAGGTAGGAGATAACAAATGCTGGCCAGGATATGGAGAAAAGGGAATCCTGGTGCACTGCTGGCAGGAAATGTAAATTGGTAGAGCCACTATGGAAAACAGTACTGGAAGTTCCTCAAAAAATTAAAAAGAAAACTACCCTATGATTCAGCAATCCTACTTCTAGGTATATATTTAAAGGAAATGAAATAACTATCTTTTTTTTTTTTTTAATTTATGATAGAGAGAGAGAGAGAGAGAGAGAGAGAGAGAGAGAGAGAAAGAGGCAGAGACACAGGCAGAGGGAGAAGCAGGCTCCATGCAGGGAGCCCAATGTGGGATTCGATCCCGGGTCTCCAGGATCGCGCCCTGGGCCAAAGGCAGGTGCTAAACCGCTGCGCCACCCAGGGATCCCTGAAATAACTATCTTAAAGAGATATTAGAACCTCCATGTTTATTGTAGCATTATTCACAAGAGCCAAGACATGGAAACAACCTAATTGTTCACCAGTAGATGAATGGATTAAAAAAATGTGGTATATAAATATAGCAGATTATTGCTCAGCCATAAAAAGACGGAAAACCTGTCATGTGTAATAACATGATGGACCTTGAAGGCATTATGCTAAATTAAATAAGTCAGAAAGAGAGATAAATACTGTGTGATCTCATTTCTATGAAAAAATCTAAAAACATCAAACCCATAGAAAGAGTGGAATGGTATTTGGCAGAAGATGAGGGGTAGGGGAAATGATGATGATGCTGGTCAGTTCAGATGAGTAAGTTCTGGGGATCTACAGTACAGCATGGTTGACTACAGCTAACAGTACTGTACTATATACTGGAAAAATGCTGTGAGGGTAGAGCTTTAATGTTCTCACTGTAACAACCAATTATGATAATTATGTGAGGTGCAGACCCTACAGTGGTAAACCTCTCACAATATATACTTGTATCAAATCATTACATTGTACACCTTAAACTTACACAATGTTATGTGTCAATTATATCCCAGTAAAGATGGGGGAAGAAAAAAGACTTGGTTGGGTAGAGGTAAAGGAATACAGTGGTGAATCTCAGGAAAACTCTACATTCAGATCCTAGACAGGACAAGTAGGGGACACTGCACAGACACTGGAATGGACATTTATCTCTCACCAGGACAGAAGCAAAGTTGGAACCATCCAGAAGAAGAGGAATAGGACTTTTACGTGGGATGTCATCACAGTTTCCACAGTCCTTAATAAGCCTGTATTACAAGGAAGTTACTAGAAACCAGGACAGCACCCACAGAATGTGGATTCTGCCTGCTTAATATAACTTAAATACATCTCTTCAACTTTTTCTGCCACTATCTATCCTTATTATTCGATGGTCTCCTAATTGGTCTTTAATCTGCATTCCTGTCCTCTTCCACAGTTAGTAATCTTTCTGCAAGAAGAATCTCACAGTGTGACTCCTCTGCCTTCAATGCCCTTCAGTCAAGGCCTTTAATAAGTTTAAACTCCACTCCTTGACACAAAAGGCCTTCAGGATATGACCTCTCTCACAACCCCACACCTTACCAATTCTCTTTCCTTATAGCCATTACCACCACCACCCCCCACCACTTAGTGCTTATTAGGTGCCAGGCACCCTAAGAACTTTACATGCATTATTTCATTTAATCCTCCCAACAACTCCATTGGGTAGAAATTATCATCTTCATTTGACTGAAAAGGAGACTGAAGGCAGTGAGGTTATATGACTTGCCCAAGGTTGTGTAGCTATAAGTAGTAGTACCAAGATCTGATCCCAGATAGCTGAACTCTAAAGCCTGACACTGTAACTACTCTAATTAAATTGCTTATATTTCTTCAAAGTAACATACTCATTCACAATTCTGTCCCTCCAAATGTTCCACTACCTCTATCTGGTATCCCTCTCTTCCCCAACCCCTTTCATTAGCCAACTCCTACTCATTCCTCAAAATTCAGGTTGAGCTTTACCTTTTCTGAAAAGTTTTTCCTGATACCCCTGGTCTGGTAAGATGCCTCTCTTCTGGGTTCCCAGAACACCCTCCATGAACCTTTGGCAACTACAGTGAAATGCAGTAATAATAAATAAAAAACAATAAATCTAGTAATTTGTGTCCCTACCCCCCAACAAACAATGAGCTTGCCAAAAAAGAGATGTGTCTTAACCAACTTTATATCCCTACACGTTCAATTTGTTAAGGGAAGAGATGGATGAATGAACCAATGACTGAAGGTGAGTAGAAGGGAAAAAAAGACACCAATGGTTAACTTCAGTGTAAATATACTGAGAAAAATTAGTAAAAAAGTTGGTAAGATTCAAAGGCTAAATAAAGTGCCTGAATGGTTTATAAGCTCTCTTTCAAAGTCTAGGTTCATCTCATTTAGGGAATAGAGACTATTCAGATAGATCCCTGCATAGTTGAAAAATCAAAGCTGACAACAGTGTCTTCAAAGCTGAGAACAGTGTCTTCCCCAACCATAGATGAGTGACAGGAGTCCAGAGTGTGGCAAGCTAAACAAAGGCCCCGGAAAATCTCCCATGAATTTCAGAATAAATGGGATGTTTTACAAAACGTAAAAGGAGGAAGCCTTAAAGATAGGGCTGACACAAAAAATACACTTGGGAACAGGAGAAGGCAGTGTGAATCAGATTTTAGTCTTTACTGAGGTGTTCCAAGGAAGCATTACAAACTGGATATATTCACCAAAGGGTAAATAAATGTCCAAGAGATTTAAGTTGTCCTCCCATCATTTGCTGTCCAAATCCTACTGCCTTTTAAGGTATATGTCAAATGTCTGTGTTTTATGTAGCTTTTCCCAATACCTGATCAAAAGTGACTTCTTTCTTCTTGGAATTCCTTTAATTTTATTCTCCTTTCAAGGCACTTCAAACAGACTGCTTTCATTAGAGTGATATATATGCTTATGGACTTATTGAAGGAGCACTATGCTTTCCTCAGACCTGATTCAATGCAATACATATTTATTGGACTAAAGGAAATCTGTTTTGCAAATGTATGGTCTGCAAGAATTATTAACACAGAAACTCTAATCTAGTCCTAGACCCAAAAAGAAGTCCTGGCTTTGAAATGAGAAAATAAAAGATACTATTTGGAAGGATCTAGAGAAATAGACACAGTCACCAGGTACTAGGTTAGGATGTCAGCGTAAAACAGGTGAAGCAGCTCAGCCTCACAGAAGGATAGAGTCAGCCTTGATAGTCAGCTGATGAATATATCTCAGAAGACTATGCAGTGCAGAGAGAAGTGGTCAGAGGGAAAATAAAACTTCCACAAGCAAGTAGAGAGACAGCTATGGATCTCAGAGGAAGGCAGCCTGGAACAAATTAAGCTTGGGGGAGAAAACAGATTTTGAGATGGACTGAGAATTCACCTACTCACCCCCTAAAACTGCTGAAATTTTGGTCACTTACATTAGCACCAAACTAAAACTTACTGTTGCCACTTCTGTTCAACTCAGTTATGTCACATCTTGTCCAATGGTGCTTTATCAATCCACAAATGCCTCACATGGTCTTGAAGGTCCTCACTCTACACTTTATTCACCCTCAAGAACATCAAGGACTTTGTCTTGAGCTCCCTTCCACCATAACCACAGTAAAGAAAAACTGAGGATCCAAGAGCCACTGACAGTCCCTCCTGATCTTGAACCTCTTACCAGCTGGTACTGGCGACTATACAAGTCATGGCAGTTGTTGAAGATATACTCATATGTGGAGTTCAAACAGGCCTTCACACAATCCTTTACCACTTGGCTGGCTCTTGGAGGGCTCTGCAGTTCTTGTACCTGCCAATTAATAAAAGAAATATGGGCCCATGGTCCTCCTCATCTGAGTGGGATCTCCTCCTAGAATTCCCCTCAAACTACTCCAGATCCCATCATCTCTCGATGGGTCCCTGGACCTTGCCCTAGGATGAATTGCTAGGATATCTGATTGACAGAAACACCCAGTCCATCCCTGTTGATCCATGGTCTTCTCAGATGTAACCCAGGGGACAAGTGTATGGAAATGTGGACTTAGAGGTGATGAATACCATAGCCTCAGATTGTGCCCAATGATTCTTATTCTCCATGTTCCCATGCCCAGGTGCCCAGTCCACCATCATCTAGCCCAGTTTATCTCTTACCTTCATTCTGAAGAAAGTAATGCTGGTCAGCAAATCCACTGTTGACTTTAAGTCCTGAAGCCGCTCAGGGCTTCCAGCAGGGAAATTATTCTGTTGCAAATCAAGCACATTTAAGAAAGGAACAGAGAAATATGACAGCCTTCCTTGCCAAAAGCAATGACATAAAAAGCTTCCTTAACTGCTACCCACTGGGATTTTCCCCAGTTAAGCTGAACAAAAAAACTGTAAAATTACAGGTCTTTCTCTATTTTCTACTGACACAGAGAGGCTCTTGCCAAAACAAGGGGTTAATAATCCCCAGCCCCGAAAACAACATTTACTACACCAGCCCTACTTCCCCTGCAATGTGTGAGCATTTGCACAAATCAACACAGAGACACATATACACTTATATACACACACTTTTCTTGGGTGAAGATTCTTATACTCAAAAGTTCTTCTAAAGTTACAATGTAACTGTATATTCCACAATATAAGTGGAGCCACACTATAGACCAGACTGAGATCAAGGATATATACTTTCTATGCAAGAGACCCTATCTATTCCACATTCCAGAGCCAGAAAATGAAAATGGCAGAGCTCTGAGCAGATCTGCTTTGGATTGAGTTCCTTAGGACCTTCCCACCATGCCTCACTTCATTCCCCTTGGCATGAGTTTTAGGAGGAAGCTGCCAAGGAGAGCTGAAGGGAGATATTGAGCCACTCTCCATTTTAAGGGTTGCTTTTTTAAACCTTCAAATGGCTACTTATATGCCAAATATAAGATACACAGTCAACTCTCCATTATTCATGCAAATGGAGGACACTGAAATTGCAGATAATTAAAACTCCACTTCTTTTTGACTTTGAGGTTATTTTTATACTTACTTTTTAATGTGGATATATTGCCTGTTCCGGAAATTCACTTTAAGGCAAGTAACAAAGCCATTCTAAGAAGATCTAACTTAGGAAGAATTGGGAAAGGGAAACTGCCTATTTTCCTGTCCTGCCCCGTCCCAGGTACCCACCCTCCTAGTAAATCTATTTCCTCTCTCCATTCTAGGAATGGACATGACCTCTGCTTGCCCAAGCCAAGCTACTCTTTCTTTCCCCTTAGTCAAATTCTCATACCTCCCTTGAAAACTAAGGAGAATATGGAAAAATACAAAAAAGAAATATATGTATCTAATTTTTAAAGGGGCATTTCTGGAAGAGATTATCCTCAGGAGACTCCCTAATGAGAATGTCATCAGAAAGTTTGATAGAGGGACATTAGTGTGGTTGGAAAGCCAACTACCCATTAAAAAAAAAAAAAAAATCAGCCACACCTGCTACTATTTACACACTGAATGCACGGTCCTTGGAGTTTGAAGAACCACAGACATCAGTGGCACTGGCCATTTATGTAGGTGTGATGACAGGGACCAATTTTTCTTGCCTTCAATCTTTATAGCCAAGATTGGACTAGTCTCCCTAGACAGAGCTTGATATTATCTGTTTTTCCAACTCACAGTCATGTCTTCACTCACCCTGTAGGTAGAGAGGTCAATCCTCAGTGAGTTGTGCAGCTGGTCCAGTAGTTTTACAAATCTCTCTTTCTGAGGGTAGGAAATAATAGGGAAGAGAGAAATAATCTGAGTTCCCTAGACTGTAGCAGAAACAAAACCATCTCTGGATGAGGAAACAACTCTTTCTATATAAGAGTCAACAGGAGATGACCCATGTACCTTCATCCTTTTGGGACTCTAACTTCTCTGAGTCAAATAAAAGGAAATTCAAAACACATTCTCCAACTTGTTCCTGAGTCTGTGCTCTCGTGACTTACCTTGAGGTAGCTCTTACCAGTTAAATAGCCACAGCCTACCAGTAATGGTAAGAGGAGGAATAGTGATTCATTTGGAAGGTGATCAAGCAGACCAGAGAGTATCTCTCTAAACCATGTTCCACATCATTTTCCCTAGTTTATACTTTTTTAATGTTAAAACAAGTAATACACACTTTTAATAGTTGATTTTTATAGAAAAGGTCTAATTAAATGTGGAATCACATGTTATATAGGCTGTTGGTATAGCACTCCTAGAATTCATATGTTGATTATATTATAGATCATTAGGTCTTAAGTAAATATATATAATGGGATAAGATAATGGAATACATATTTGAGTAGGTTAATCAATGATGTTAATTATCCATAGACTCTATCAAAATAAGAGAAGGTGGTTACTAACAAAAAACAGGGCTCAGAGACCCAGTAGACTTGGGAGTATCAGTAATATTATTCCTAAAGAGGTAATCTTTGTGGTGGGTCAAAGATATTTCATTCAGTTTATACTGAACTTATGTCAGGTGACATTCCAAATAAAGATTCAACTTCTCAAGTGACTTAAAACAAGGAAAGGACATATCCTAGATAGGGTAAATAGTCCAAACACTAGGAGATGGGACAGGCTCAGGAATATACTGGTATCTTCACTTAGACATCAGTTTTGAGTGGTATGAGTCAGAGTGAAACAAAATAATGTTAAGAAAGGTCCATTTGTGGACTTGCAGGACTAAGCACTTTGGTGACTCAACCAAATTCTTGGCCTAGAGAGGTTCTGCTTGAGCCCAGGTGGCGCTCCCATAACCACAGTGATGCTATTCCACTTTCTCTCATTTATCCATATCTGAGGAGAATCCATTAGGTCTACCTATCTATAATGAAATAAGGATAGTCTATCAGCATAGTCTACATACCCATAAGGAAACAAGTTAATCTAAGTGGCAGCTCTCTGAATTTTAGGCAAATCAAACAACTCTATAATACCCACTGGGAAAAATCAAATTTTATTAACTGATAACAAATGAGTAAGTAAATTTTTACATCACACTCACCCCAAAGTTGGAGGCTGCAAAGCGATCAGATGCAGAGACGTTGGTAGAGGCAGTTGTATGGGCATAGTAGGCATTGATGTTGGCCAATAAGGTGCTCATCACCGCAGGCACACCAGGACACATGTACTTGGATGACAAACATGCAAAGTGCCTGAAAAATAGCATCATCAGCCTCAAAGACTCTTCAGGACTTGCAGCAAAAAACAAGTAATTAAAAGAGCTCACTGGTATGTATAAGCTTCTAATCACCTTGGCATACATGGATCTTCATAATTTATTCATTCAAATATACAATCAATGAATGCCTACTACGTGCCAGGCCCTGTGCTAGGTGCTAGAATCCAAATATGTGATAGCCTGGCAGAAAAAGCAAGTTTCAGAAAGTCAATAAGCCAAGGCATGCTATACAAAACCACTGTAAAAACATACAAGATGATCACCTCAATCAGAATGGCTGGGGGCTGAAAGGGATTAGAATAAGGCTTCTCAAAGAAGAGAGGGTTGAACCAAGTCTTAAAGGATTAGTAGTAAATAATCAAATGGAGAATGTACAGGCAAAGGCAAACTGAATTGCAAAGACAAATATATTCATGAGGTGGATTCATTTGGGAAACCTTAGTTATGGCTACTGTTCAGGTGTTTGATAGAGAAAGACCAATAAATGAGAGAAGTGAGGCACAGAATAGTTAATAGAAGAGTTTATCCTCAATACCATGGTAAATTTTAATATGAGGCACAGTGTGATCAGATTAGTCTTTCAGAAAGGTCCCTTTGATGATAAATTGGAAAAGGCGGCTTGGAAAGAGATAAGACTAGGAAAGAAAGAGCAGTTGAAGAGTTACTGCAATCATTCAGAAAAGAAGCAATGAGGCACTAAATGGAACAGAGAAATGGTTAAAAATACAGACTCTAGAGCAAGAGTGGGTTTGAATCTCAGCTCTACCATTTACTCGGTGACTTTGGATAAATTACTTAAGCTTCTCTATGCCTGTTTTCCTACATATAAAATGGGAAAGATAATGATACCCCCTCATAGGGTTAATATGAGAATTAAATGAGTTAAAATTCATAAAGTGCTTAAACCAGTGCCTGGGACATAAGTAAATGCACAAGGGAGCCTGTTATTATTACCATTATTATTGTGCTATAGCAACAGTGATAGATTAAAAACATTTTTAGGAAATAGAATCCAGGTTTTAGAGTTTGGATGTTAAGAGTTAAAGAAGTAGTAATTAATATTGAAAAGTTTAGGCTGATTCCTAAATTTGTTTGGACACCTGCACAGAAAATTGTTCCATTTACTAAAATAGGAAATAAAGGAAGATATCAAGTATTTGGTGGAAATGATGTTGATTTGAAATTTAGCCATACTGAGGAAGCAGCTGACAATGATCTGAAATTCAGGAAAGGGTGTGATTTGGAAAAAGAAATTGGGAGTCCCAAGCCCAGAAGTAGTGGTTAAGGTCATAGGTTTGGAGGAGATCATACAGGGAGAATAAATAGTAAGAATGGTAGTGAAGCCATTCTCAAACCTCAACCCTCACCATATTTCTTCTCTCCATCTATAATGAACTTGTAATTCCTTGAATATGCTATGGTTGGCTGTATCTAAGTACTCTAGCACATGCACTACCAGAAATGCTTTTCTACCTTTCTTATTCTTCAAGTCTCAGCTCAAATATCAACTCTTTAATGGCTTCTCTTACATGCCTCCCCTAAAAATTTTGATGCTTTCATAATATCCTGTTATTACTTCTATCATAGTACTTATCAAATTATATTGTAATTGTTTGTTTACTAGTCTCTCTTTCCTACTAGACTGAGTTCCCCAAGCACAGAGGCCCTATCTTATTCATCTTTGTGTTCTCAGCACCTAGCACAATGTATGACACATAGAAGGAACTTGATAAAAGTCTATAGAATAAATGAAGCACATCCAAGGCAATAGTTATCCTCTGCTTACCTGGGGCTGCTTCTTGAGCACAGCTCTAGTGGCAGCCTCAGCAATACACAAACAATACCTCTTCTCATAGTAGGCAAAAATTTCTGGCATAGGAGTCTTGGTCAACTCCAGATACAGCTGCTTTCCCTATAGTTTAGTGACCTCTGTGACATCTAGGCCAACCTATGAAAGCTTGTCTATCACATACATATACATAAGCACACATGTGGTACTTCCTCAGGCATGTGATGTTTGGGCAAGTTTGTCCTGGCATACTCTCTTATGCCCTCTGCCCCTCTTATCTCTGACCTGTGGGGGAGACAGATAAATACCTTCTACTTGAATTAATGATAAACATACTCCCTTTATACATATGTTTTCTTTGCCTTGGGGTATAGATTTGTCTCACCTCTTCTCAGGGAGGAAAGCAGCAAGTCACTGCATTCTATCCCACTAAGGACTTGTTTACTCTCTCGGTGTGCCTTCATTAGCCTCCCCAAAAGTTAGCCACCACTTCCCAAAGCCCCAGGAGAGTCTCACGTCATGGCCTGATATATGGACTCGATGCCATAGCGCATGGCAAATTCATCCACAATTTCTTGGGCAGTCTCATCAAAGTACACCTTCCATGCATCGTCTCCGCGAGCCTCAGGGATCAGGACTCCTCCACTACCCTGAATGTCTGTGAGGTAATGGAAAAGGTTCTGCAGGAGACAAAGCAAAGGGAAGAGTTAAATACATATCAAAAACAAAACCAAAATCTGGTGGTAAAGTCCAGGAGAATGTGAATAGAGTTCCAAAGAAATTCTGTCTTTCAAGTCATTGATAGTTCCTCCTGTGGACCCAATAGGCTGTTTTTATATTAGTGAAAGAAAACTAAGGCTAGGACTATTACTTGGGCTGTCCAGGGTAACACAGTGAATAAAAAACAGGACTCAGATCTTCAACCATCCAGCAATCTCATATACTGTCAAGGGCCCTTCCCAGCACAGTTTTCTGAAACCCCATCTACCAACAGCTGGCTCACCTCATGGAGACACGTATACTGCACATGATATGGCGCTACTTTCTCCTCTCCCTTGATCTCCACACTGATTTGCAGTCGGATAGCCCCTGAGACAGCTGATTTATCTGTCCTCTTCTCTAGGAAGAAAAGAAGACCCGAGATTGACGCCAATGCAACTACAGATAGCACAGACAGCCCCCATCCTGGCTTAACCCAAACAAAAAGAGGCACTGATCTAAGGGTTCACCTAGTAGGGTGAACTTACTTCAGCAACCACATCGTCCACAAATACCCCAAATATTCCCCATAGAAATTCTCTTATGCCAATAAGAGAATAAGGACCTAAAGACATTAGAGGTGAGCATGAAAATTAAAAGGGCTTCTGAAATCTGAAGAATGTTCAGCCAGAGTAAGTTCCAGCCATTTCCACTCTTCTGTCCTCCATCTCTACTCATGATCAGTTCTCTGTTGGTAAGGCAGACTCTGTATAGAGGAATGCTGTAGGGACTAAAATCATCATGGTTTTAGTAGATAGGATTTTCCCTAGATTTTCCATTCATGCTGTCCCTTCTCAGCAACTTTCTCTGGTCCTCTTTTCTTACCCAAGTTGTACCAGACGTCCATCTCGCCACTCAGTGTCCGAACCTCAATAATGGTTTGGCCAAGGAAATCATCGGACTCTCGCTTTAGCCGTTGCTTTACTCTTGACTTGATGTCATCATCCTCATCCCATACACGTACCTTAATGCGGTCAGAAGAGTTGTGGCACTCACTGTGAAAGAAACAGGCCAGCTCTGTTAGGGACCTTGATGGAGTTTTGGGAGGGAAATGGAAGTACTAGGAATGGGTGCTGCTTGATTGGTCCGTCTGCAGAGGAAGAGAGGAGTCAGGGAATAGTGGTACTAAAGTCGCAAGTGAGTCAAACTATCCTAGTCAGCCTGGGTGGCTCTACATACCATTATCCAGTCCTTATTTCCTTGACACAAGAAGAGTGGGGGGGGGGGGGGTGAGTAATTAGGATCAATTCTGATTACCTCCACAGCTAGCTGTATTAATACAAACAACAGGTGGACAAATGCTATACAGCCCTAGGAAGCAATTGCTAGTTCCCTTCCCAGTCAAGGTGTTACTGGTCATGATATGTTGACCTGGTCATATCTGCTTAGGATTCCATGTAGCTCCTCCCATCTATCTAAGTAAGTGCTTGTGAACTTCAATCATTCTTTAAAACCCAGTTGAACTGTCATTTTTCTCTATTATGTTTGCTATGGAAAAGGAGTTTGGCCAGGTACACCCCCATGCTCTCCTTCCCTCTCAGGTGCTTACTGGGTCTTATTGCCTCATTCAAGAGTTATACTGGATAGAATTTGCTGCCTCTTTCTCTGTGTTCTCATATCTTTGCACATTCCATTAAAATAATATAACTAATGGTCTACTGAAAAATGGGCAAATCAACAAGGAGCTTCTTGAAGGCAGGAACTATCTTACACATTTTTTTTTTAAGATTTAATTTATTTGAGAGAGTGCATGTAAGCAAGCACAAGCAGATGGAGGGGTAGGAGGAGAGAGAGCAGCAGATTCCTCACTGAGTAGGAAGGCAGACACAGGGCTCAATCCTAGGACCCCGGGATCATGACCTGAGCTGAAGGCAGATGCTTAACTAACTGAGTCACTCAGGCGCTCCACATCTTATATATTTTAGATACACAATATCATCTAGTGTCTTATATGGAATAGAGGTTTAATACGGTGTTTGCTAACTGGATAAAAGCAGGCAAAAGTGACTACAGAGTCAATTCATTTAATCATAAAAATAATTCAAGCAGAAACCACTCAGATTCTCAAAGAAACTGTGTTTGCCCCCACCCCCAAACTGCTGCCTCTGGAGTGGAGGCCCATTGTACTAGGCCCCAATCTCTTTCCACATGAGTTCTCCAAGAAGCCAACAGAAGAAGGTCTCTACATAACCAGCCTGCTTAGACTCATTCAGACTCTAAGTCCTGGTCCTAGGCCTTGGTGTAACAAAGCATCTGGATTCTCCAAACATTAGTCCATGTCGTAGACTAGAGCATGCCATTTTTCAACAACCATCCCTTAATGTCTTATGAACTAGTCTGTAATAAAGTGAAACAATGGAAAAGGAGCAGGAGTAAGAGCTGAGGCATGAAAAAAAGCAGAGCCTCTTAAAGGAAATGGAAACTTCTCCAGATCCCAGATTTCTATCTTTAAGACAGAATTACCCAGTTGTAGGACACAGACATTCCTTCCCAACTCCCCAGAAGAGTCTAATCCTTCCTAGGCAGGATGGCAAGGCTGAGAGATACACAATAGGTTAGCCCTTGGTTTTGTCATTGAGCAGAAGGAAAATCTTTCTAATACTAGAAAAAGCAGTATGGAGTACCCATAGGCCCCTTTAATAGCCCTAGTTAAGACAAGGCCTGGATAAACTAACCCTGATACAATAGTCCATTCAAAGAAACCCAGGAAATAAATGGTTGCTGTCAATTGAAGCCTGCAAGAAATGGGTTTTCTTCAGTGCCTCTGCCCCATCTCTCTTAGAATCCAAGCCAAGAAAAATAGGATTTAATGCTGCTTCTAAAATACATACAGTCCCAGGTAAGACAAAGCTCTCTGTGACTTACAAATGGAACTTCTCTTCCCAAACAGGATTCAGGTTCCCAAAAATAGTCTTGGTACGCTTCTTGGTTTTGCCCACTTGCACAGTCACATAAGGGTCACTGGATCCTGTCTTGTCCTTGGCTTGTAGGCCCTGGGCACACACCACTGCAACCCAAATAACAGAGGAGGAGGCTTTACAGTATGCTCTAGAAGTCAGAAGTCCTCCATAGCACCACTCATATGTTCTCCATCTTAGAGCAGTCTCTATCTGCTCCTTCAAACGAATGCCAATCTCATTCTTCCACAGCTACGCTTAGTCCTGGGCCACCAGTCTTTCTCTCAAAGGTAGGCCCAGAATCCCACCTCCTCATCAGAGCCCTAACTGACCACTTATCCCTGTCTTGATACATACATGCTTCAGCCACACCCACTCAACTAGTAAGCACTAGTTTAACTATTTCCTGATCTCCTACCTAACTTCTTTCCTCCACCTTCAGCTCTTGTAATATCAGTATATAACATCAGATTGTTACCAAATCCTTCATTGTCATTCATATTATTTGTAGATGCTACTCTTGTTCTCCCAATATCTAATGGCTCCAGGGTCTCAGAGAGGAGGGAGGCCCTCCCTCTTCCCTCAGTTCTATCTTCTTTCTCTCTAGCTCCTTGCTCCCTCAAACTCAGGATGCTTCTTCCCCAGGTCCCTCCCCATAACCTGGCTCTTCCTGTCCCCTCAAACTGTGGTCTACTCACCAGTGATGGTAATTTTGGCTGACCATTTGGAGGTGCCATCCAGTACACTCTGCTTCACTGTTTTCATCTGTTGCACATGGGCAACTTTGCTCACGGTAAAGACATCTCGGATAACCTCAAAGATCTCTGGCTTATTCCGCTCTCGGATCTTCATGCGGTCCTTCATCGCCATGATTATGTTCTGGGTCCGGTCCTCAGCTCCATGTTTAGAACTCTTTTCTGCAGCCCCTGAAGGATGGCCAGAGATGGAAAGTAAGTAACAACAGGCCACCGATCAGACCAAGGGTCAAGCTGAGGAATGAGGCCTGGGAGAGGTCACTGAAAAATGGAAAAAGCTTAAGAAGACTGGGATAGCTCTGGGAAAAGTTTTTTTTAAAGATTTATTTATTTATTCATGAGAGACACACAGAGAGAGGCAGAGACACAGGCAGAGGGAGAAGCAGGCTCCTAGCAGGGAGCCCGATGTGGGACTCGATCCTGGATCCCGGGATCACGCCCTGAGCCGAAGGCAAACGCTCAACTGCTGAGCCACCCAGGCACTGAGTGCCTATTCTCCCAATTCCATGATAGCAGCACAAATTGTTTAATTGTTTAATTATTTAATTATTTAATCAGAGCCTTGGGAGTCTGGCACATTCTCCTCTGGGACCTCTCTGCCTGATCCATTTGATGCTTCTGTTCCTGACACTGTTGTCTAAAAGCTGCCTCTATAAGCAAGGAAAAAATGCTGCCTTCTCCAGGTCCTAGAGTCTGTACTTCAAGAAGTTCTTCTGTGAAGCCTGGAACCTCACAGAACTCTCTCTTCTCATTAGTTTTGGTTCCCAATTGATGCTCTAGTAAGTGGGCAATATGGCCACTGCAGTGTGTATAGTACTCAAGCAGATTCTCATTCATCTGAATCCTAGAAGAGATCTAGTTCTGCCAATGGTTACAGAAACCACAAAATATATTTTTCTAAAGGAGTCAAGAGTGCAGTAAGACCTGTTATTTGGAAAGGAAATGCCCTTTGACTCAGGACCCTAGTTTCTTTGAAAAAAAAAGAGCTTCATAATCAGGTAGACCAGAGTCATGACAGTTTAGCCATCCTAGCTCTTTGTTGCAAGACTATTTCAGAGAGGCCCTGCTGCCCCCTGCTCTACACCTCTCACCACAGGGACACTCACGCTGCAGGCAGTCGGCGTTGAGCAGGTCTTGGCACTTCTCATGGCACTTGACTCCACACTCGCTGCAGCGCATGCCCTGCCGGGCAATGCCCCAGAGCAGACCTTCACACTCATAGCAGTAGGTTGGGGTAGTGGCTGTCCAGACTTCAAAGTTGTGGGGTGTGGTGCACGAGATTGGGTAGATTAAGGCCTGCAGGGTTTTCTTATACACATGGGATTTCTGAAAGACACAGACCCCATCACCAACCAACAACTTTAGGTCTCTCTGAGAGATACCAGAACTGAGATCCTTGCAGGGCAATCAAGACCCTGGTTTCTCCTCTGGCAATAAAGGAGATACTCTACCTTGGCCCAGCCCATAGCCAAGACTGGAAGAAAAAAACCCCTTCAATGTCATGTGCTCCTTGTCATCCAAGAGTGATCTGACTTGAATGCTATGTCTGAACCTTTTTTCAGCATTCAAACTTCCTAGGGAAATAGGGTACTAGTCCCACCATAAAACCTTCAGTTCACTGGCCACATACTCCCATGTGAGACTTGGGCTTACCTCTGTTCCAGCCCCTTGCCTCTTCCAGTGTGGAAAACTCAGACCCAAAGCCATTTAGCTGTTTCATTAATGATGTGTGTCTAACACTCTAGAATTCTCAGTTAATATGGTTATAAAGATGATAACCAGTTTTTAGGCCAGTGGATTCATGAAAACCCATGGGTCACTTACCAGCTCTTCATCCTTCAGAGAGGTACGTGTAGCCATTGCAGAAGTAATTCCTGCTTTCCGGGACTGGACCAATGACTGTGAGAGAAGACCTGTTGTCAGCCTCGGCTACTGCCAAGATCTGACAAAGTCCTAGGAAGCGAGTTTCAGTGACCAAATGACTACTTGACTTACTACCTTCTAATTTTACTGTTCACAGGGACTGCCCATGGGTTATAAGCAACAAGTCTCAAGTTAAGATCCAAAACACAAGACCCTTGGGGACTGTTCTAACAATGTTAGAATGGCACTTCTCGTAGGGTATTTATTATCCAAAGAGTTTCCCTTTCCTTCCCTATTGGTTGGTTTCCTACCCCTCATTTATAGGAAGGCAACGGAAAATGACAAGTTTAGAATTAGAGCAGAAAATAGGTCATTAAGAACAGACTAAATTATGTCAGAATCATACTTAGAACCATCACTGAGAATGATTCCATGCTATCCTTTATCCCTGGGTACCACCCCACACCCACACAATCCCAGATGGTTACAGAGGCCAACAGCTCAAATGAGTATGACACTTGGAAAGTGAAAGGGGCAATATAAACCTTAGTCAATCAAGGCAGGGGATTAAGTCTGAGAGCTGGGACTGCTTTGCTAGCCAAGCTCTTGTGTAGAGGAACCTAATATATCTGCTAAGCCCAAGCTTTAGGGACAATCCCTGGAAAGGCACATGGTTTCCCTAAGGCAGTAGACATTGGGCAGACAGGAGGTATAGTATCAGCCGAAGCAGGAGAAACAGTTGGGAGGGGCCCAGGTGGTTTGAGATGTGGATTCTTACAGAGGATAGAAAGGGACTCTGGAGACACTCACCATAGCCTGTGCAGAGGACAGCAGAGAAAGGAACAACACAATGTTAAAGCCACCTCCAAGAGCATGAAAACATTTGCAGAGGCAACTGAAAGGTTCTTCTCTGTAGTCTAATCGATGTAGGGAATAACATCCCAATCCCCTCGGCCTCTATTGACTAAAAATTATCTTCAACCCGGTCAGCTGTCCAGGGCCTAGAGCTTCTACTATAAGGAAGAGTTATGCCAAAAAGTGAAATATAGGCAAGGTTAAAAGATGGAGTATGGGCAGGAAATGACTAAGTCACTATTATCCAACTAGTTAAGCAAAGAGGGGCTGGTGTACAAGAGACTGGAGAGGGCAGAGGTTGAGAAAAAGTAGGAAGAGAAGAAAAAGGAGATGGAAGATAATGAGAGAAAGTAATAAAGAGATGACTTCAGAACTTATTTTCATCAACCAGCTTGATGGTAGGTAAGAGGAATAGGAAGGAGGAAAAAGAGAAAGGAGAAGGTACACAAGCAGTAGGAAAAAAAGGAAGAAAGAAAAAAAACAAGACAAAATGGCAGAGGATAATTCCATTCAGCCAACTAAGGATAGAGAAACTGGGTGGGAAAAAAAGAACAAGGAATAGAGGAGAAATGGGAAAAGCAATAGGTTAAAAAAAATAGAATGAATTGAGGGGGGAAGCAGGAACAGAAAATGGTAATAAGAAAGGAGGTTCAAGTCTTACTGAAATTCTAGCTTTAGAGCTCTAGGACTCTGGGAAAGCCTGGGCCCCACTCTACCTTCCTACTTCATAGGAAGGTAGTAGGTACTTCATACCTACTAGGCTATGGAAAATTCTTTGAGTTGATCCTGCCTCAGGAGGCATGACCCAAGATGGGATCTTCCAGTCATTCTGGAGGTCCTGAGATCTGCTTTAACTTCTAAGTTTGTTTCAATTCAATTCCACAATTGTTTTATCATTACCTCTCAGTGTCAGACGCTAAGTTAAGTACTAGAGACACAGAAATACTCTAGAAAAATCTATCTTAGGAGGATACTGTCACTTGACCTCCAAGGAGTAGCATCAGTCATGCTCATTATACACTAAACTCATGATTTAGGTCAGGGCTAGAGGCAGTTTCCATTCCACATCATTGAAGAAGGTTGTAGAGAAACCTAGAAGAACAAGATACCTAAAAGACAACACTAGAGCCCAGCTTTAAGGCCCCAAGTTACAGTTCCAGGTAGGAACTTTAGCTAATGAGGAATCCAGGGCTCTAATGAGGGAGTAAGGTAGAACAGGTCCAACTAAGGTCTTATCACTAAGTCTCAGTAAAGCTTTAGATGATAGATCTTCAGACCAATACTTGTCACTAAATGAACCACTACCAGTCCTGATAATATGCCAAGGCCCAATGGGGGATAGATACCTCAAGCCTACAGTGTAAGTCTGCAAAGAGTCACTCACCAGATCACTGACAAGTGGCAATGGTTTCTTTCTGCGTAGATCTGGCATGCTGTCAATGCCATAGAGCCCTCCAGCAGGCCTGAGGAGAGAAGAAAATATGTCAGGAACTCCAGTCCTATCTTGATACTGGCAGGTTCAGTGTTCTATTCTCCTTGCTCACCTTCTCCTCAGAGGAAGATGAACTGATTCCCACCATGTGTCTCTGAGAGGGGTGAGGAAGACACAAAGTGAAAGAAATAAAGCCATGAAATGATGAGCAACAGAATCTGCTCTCAGGGGGCCCTCTCTAAGTCTCCTATAGTTTTAGACACAAATTGGGAGCTCTTTTATCCCATATTAACACTTCAAGGTACCTCTGTTTATTTGAAGGCCCTTGTGCTCCATAATGCAAGGAAGGAATTGGTAGATAAGAGGGCCCCTCCCTAAACTCGGGCCAGAGCTCATAGGAATGGCTCTACAGAAGAGCTGCTTTGTGACCAAGACTGCTAATGACATGTAAGAGGTGACCTTCTCCATCCTGAGTAAAAGGTAAAAGGGTCCCCAGTTCTGTCCATCCATGCCTCCTGAAGAAAAAGGAGGGTTCCATGGAAAGAGGAGCCTGCATAACCAAGTAGAGACAGGGATAGTGGGATAGAAGACTTCTAAAAGGCCACTTAGGAAAAAAAAAAGACCATTCAAGAAGGAAATAACAAAAGGATTCTGAAAGTCTGGCCCTAGCCCTATGGATACATCAACAGGGACCAGAAAGAAAAAATTACAGCTGGAGCACTTGGGTATTTTTAAAACTTTTTACTTTTTCTATGCTTATTAATTTTGTCATTCTTTGCCATTTCTTCCATAACTATATGCAATAAAAATACAGAGAATGTCCCAGAACCCCATTCTCACAATGAGATAACCTGGAGTTTATCCTACTCTTCTACTAATTTACTACATATCCTCTGCCAAAATTACTTTCTCTCTTTGGGTCTTGATGCCAATTCTACAAAAGGGATGAACTACAAAGTTTCTCCAACCTCTTAGAAGCGGTCATTCTGAGCCTCAATGAAAAGAACTCATGTACTTGGCTTTAATGAAAACAGAGAGACAGGGAAGGTGGTAAGATGGGTGGTACAGCATAACTGGTCTGAAAAGAGACATGTTGCAGGAGAATAAGTAGGTACTGCCAGCTGGCTATGCAGGCAAAGAACAGAGTCACAAATTAGATCAAGGCCAAAAGTTTTAACAGGTAACCTGGTATGTTGATTTCTAGTAAAATAGCCTCCTAAACACAGGAAATGATCTTTGCTTTTAATGAGACTACCAGACCTAGGGAAGTTCTAAACCTGTGGCAGCTTCCAAGGACTGAGCTAAAGGAAAGGAAAGATAACAACAGCGAGGCTTTAGAGAATCATTGCAGGGCTCCATTTAAAAATAGCTTAAATAATAAAAATAAAAATAGCTATGTTCCATTGTTATGTATATATTTTACAATCATTAGGGGAAAAAAAGCTAATGTTCTAAAGAAGGGCTGTAGAAAAAACAAGTGGTATCACAAGTTTGTGGCTAATTCTAAAAACTATAATATGTACCACTTAAGGTTTTTGCAACATAAATGAGATTCAGACAACAGAAAAAAGGATAGTTCATTCACATAACCAACTCTTGATTTTAAAAAGACAAATCACAAGGAAAAGGAGCATGTAAACATAGAGTGGATAACTTTATGATCTGATTTTATTTCTTCCCTGGGAGAGGAGGCATCCACTGGGAACTTTCATGTCAGAAGGCCTTTATGAGACAAGGAGAGAAGGAAGATCCTGAGAAATAATGGGCAGTTTATGTGCCAGGGAGGGGTGGGGGAAGCATTTAATCTTTTTCCTCTCTTAAGAACAGTCATTATAGACAGCAGTTGAGCACCTTAAAATGACTCTCTGCTGCAATCACATGATCTGAGACTCCCAAACAAGAAGCACAGAGAGAACACACTGAGCTCATAAGGGATGCTACTTATGTCTTGACTAGAGTGGAATGGAGTGAGTTGGTGATTCACAACAGTTGAAGTTAGGACAGAGCCCAGAGAGTAATCTAATTGACTACACTATCAACAATAGGATAAAAAAAAGTGTGTCAAATGCAGATATTTCTCTAGTTTCCTCTTTCTTCTACCTAAAGGGTATATCATTACTAAGATGCAATCAATCAGAAATTCTAGAGGCAAGGATAGGAAAGCCCCATAGTTCCCTTCCTTGCTCCAGGGAAATGACTCTATAAAGCTCTCTCTTCTATCTCTGAGGAATCAGTCTACAGAGTTCTCTCCTCTCCCCAGAGAACCAACCAATTTCTATAGCAGTCTCTTCTTTCCCAGGATCCAACTTATGGAGCTTTTTCTACTGCTTCCCAGGGGAAAATCTAGAAGTTGCATGACAGACTGTAAATTCACAGAATCCGTGTAGCGAATCACTTACCCTTCCGGAAGCCACTGGGGCAAAGAAGGGTGACCATCATCCGGAATCTTTAAAAGAAGATAGAAAAAAAGTTAGATCCTAGAAAAAATGGGAGACAGCCATCTTTCTTTGGTCAGGCAGTGAGCAGTAAAGTAGGAAGCTCAGAGAAGTGTAGGCCACATACACAATGTGGCAACATCGCCAGACTGATGCCTAAGCCAATGCTCTCATCAGCCAGAGCAACAAGCAGGTTGCTGAAATGAACACTACTTTGTCTCCTTTCTTCCTACTGAACCAGAAGGATATAAGGTCAAGCTCACTGAGATCTCAAGGCTAAGGTCCACTGGGAATGTGAGAGGTACCAGAACTACTTACACCCCCCAACACACACACACACACACACACACACACACACACACACAAAATCTACTGGTATATGTAACAGAAGCCAAGCCCCAAAGAAAATAAGGTCCATTTGGGCTTCCAGGCTTCACTTAAGTAAAAGGACAACTTCATATAAAGTCTTTTCTAGTTATGTTCCTAGGTTCCCTTAGCTGTCACAGAGTGGTGAATTTCTGTATTCTCATCTCATCTTATGATTTGACTTGGCTTAGGTTCTTTGAAGCCCTAACTCATAGACACTCTACATTTGATAAGCTCTCTCTATTTAACAAGAGAACCCAGGATAGATTGGATACTTAGATTATCTTCTGGTGGACTTTATGAACTTTATAATGAGAACTTAAAACCTGAGGTACCAAATAATTCAAGGAAGAAACCATTTAGAAAGTTTTTAGAGGTTTCTCTAGAAACAAATACACACACACACACACACACACACAAATCCTTTAAGCAGTGTACAGAGAAAAGTTCCAAAGTTTCTAGGGCTCTCTCCAGACAACCAATGGTAAATGCTGTTTAAGCTCAATAAACCTAGTGCTGGCAGGTCTGGGGCATCCTGCCCCTTGTTCTTCTCTACCCCACCCCCAAAACTTTCCTACCCCCTGAGACCTGAGCTCCAGAACAAGGGAGGCAGAGGTGAGGTGTTTAACTTTGTACAGGGGGTAACATTTTGGGAGAGCTCCAGATGGGAGAATTAACAGACAAAATTAGGCAAGACAAAGTAGAAAAGAGAGAGATAGGGCAGCCGTGGTATAGGGTGATATAAAAGTAGGTAAGAATTACCCTGGATCAGCAGTAGGCTCCAGATGAACTTTGGGTTTAAGACCCTTCTCAGGTTGTATTCTAGGCAAGCCTATCTGCCTATTGCCTACAGCCCTTCATGAACCCATTTCACCTTATCTGGCTCTTGCTCTGGTTCTATGGGTGGGATAACATTGGCAAAAGGAGAGCCAGGCCCAAAAGGAAACCAGAAGTGGTTAATACACATCTCCTAAGGTTGCTTCTGAGCCTATCCCCAGATTCTACCACCCAGGACTTAAATTCCCTATGAAAACAGTCACTGTACCGAGCAGAATTTTTTTCCCAGCTAGAATTAGATGTTTGCCAGAAACCATGGATCTTAAAGAAACAAAGTCACGAAAAATCTCTAAGAACCAGGGTTCAACAAGCTCAGATTATACACATATCCTGTGCTTAGAGGAGATAATGGGTCTGCTAAAGCCTGCAGACAAAGCATAGAACATACACACAGATATACTGGAAGACTGAGAGTGAGAGGAGGTCTAATAAAGTACCTACAGCAGATACATTCATAGACACAACTTACGCCTGAGGGAAACACAAGGTGATCATGGATCCTGCACATAGGGTGATAAAACATGTGTGCACACCCATCTGAAGGATCCAGTGTTCACCAGGGCCTGAATCACGGGCAATAGCAAACCCTCACTGTCTTCAAGAACCAGTGCTTACAGGCACAGAGCATTAGTTATACTGTGCATTCACATGGCATGGGGGAAGCACATCACAGGTTGACAGAAGCTTAGGCTCACAGAGAGACCAAGAAACCTGCTCAGAAGCACAAAGCACATTCACACTTAGGACCCCAGGCAAGAGGTACAAAACGTCCACAGCAACTCCTTATCCCAAATACAAAGTGTATGCATGCTGGGCTCAGCCAGGGTTTACAGCAGATGCCAACCTGCAGTAACAAGCAAAAAATGGACAAACACTGTGCAAAGTAGAAGAGGAGGGGCAATCAGTGTTTGGGGTAGTCAAACTGAGTACAAGTATAAGCACACACATGCTACATTGAATGTGCACCATGCTGGCACACACATTCTCACACTGTGCTCCAGGGATGTCTGCAGAGGCACACACAAGAATGGAGCATGCCCACAAACTGCTTTCAGGAAAAACAGACTATCTGCATGAGCCAAAGCTCAGAGATACAGATCACAGATGTGTGTGCGTATGCGCACACGCATACGCATACACACACGCGCACACACTCACGCACACCGTGCTCAGGAGAAGGGCAGAAAATAGACAACAAAAAGGGCCCAAAGGGCCAGAGGCACAACCTGAATGGCTCCTCGCTTTCTTTCTGCAAGGAGAGAAAGAGCAGAAAAAAAGGGCAGAAAGGTTAGTAGATTCAGTCCCATTGCATGGAACCCAAAGAAAATGCCAGCTAAATCTCAAGAAACATAGAAGAAAGGAAGAGGTCCAGTTCACAGAGCCTAGCTTCCAGAATCCTTACCTCCTGTATTGGCTGTACCTGCTTTTAGTTTAGATTATTTCCGGTTTGGCTACTCAAACTAAAGGACAAAGTCTACCTGGGGATTTCAGTCACCCCTTTTTTCCCCCTTTCCCAACTGGCCTGCATGCAGCGTCACAGAAACCAGGGCCACAAGCTTTGTTACCAAAGGCCACTCCAACAGACTATCTGAACTGGCTAAGCACAAAGTGAGTTCCTTCCTCAGAAGCTATATGAGCTCACTCTGGGTCTGGGATAAGTTCTCAAACCCCAAAGGCCTGGTGACTGAACCCTTTCCATTTTACAGTGCAGGCTTGGCCATGCATTTGCCCAGCAAACCCTGGCCTGTTTTCCCAAAGCCTAAGTTAACTTAGGCCAGGTTCAGGCCTGATGTTAAGGCTAGGACCAGGATGCTCAAAAGCTACAGATGGGTGCATCAAATGGCCACTGCTCTAACAGAAGTCACCATAATCTAGATGATAAAACCATGACAGCAACCCCAGGCCTGATTATCTATTAAATCCAGAACAATGCACCAAAGGAAACCGATGCTTCCAGAAGAACCTTAGCAAGCCACAGTAGAGGAAGATGAAGTCCAGAGATTACTCCTTCTCCTATTCATCAGACTACGTTGCCTACTAGGCCACATGTGGATAGCTCCACAAGTTTTCTTCTCTAAGGCAGGTTCATTAACCTGGGCCAATCAGCTTCCCCTCCATTTTTCCCCTCCCTTTAAAAGACCACTGATATTACATAACAAGTAAAAGGGAGAATCATAGACACTAATTCTTTTTTTTTTTTTAATAGACACTAATTCTTAAGTTTCCACTTTTTCACCTATTTCTAATGGCTTAATGGGTCACCTGACTTGACAGAAGAGTGAACTCAGGAATAGGAATCCTTAAAAACAGTGTAGCTACAGGAGTGTGGATGAGATGCAAAAGACACTTATTGGAATGGGGCCATATTGCCTCTGCATCTACTCCCACCTCCCTTACTGTATTCTGTTCTCTTTGAAAAATAAAATTAGGCAAGGAACACTTTAACTGACCCTGTGATTCAAATTGGAAAGGTTTCACTCTATCTCCACTATCTTAAAAATACACCCTATTCAACAAGTCACACTTACTTTGTGTCTATTCTTCCCAGAGTTCCCCATAATGCCTAAGAATCTGCTGACAAGGCTGTCAAGGCTCTCTACATATATATAATTTTACCCTTGTAGCCTGAGGGCTTAGCATATCTTCTAGCATTTATATATAGTGAAAGGAACCTGAACTTTCAGGACTTAGGAAACAACAGCTTCTAAGAAGAACATGTGTTTTGCCCATCACCAGAGAAAACATAGGTTTCTTAGTCAATAGTCTGTACCATTTTCCAGACCCCAAGGAACTGATGTACCGGCTCTTCAGTTTGTTCTACCCATTGGACAAACTTAACAAACCCTTTTCTTGTTAAGAGTCAAACTTTTTGTGCTTCCCAATTTCCTAAAATGCCTTAACATTTTTCCACTCAAATTGAATTTTCAGTTCAAGTGCAATATATCTATAGGACACTCATTCTGCAAGAAAGAAAAAGATACCTCATCCCTAAGGATGATGGCACTCTTCCAGAGAATACATTTTATAAGGAAGTGACATCCTTTCCCATTATTAAAACAATCTTAACTCCATTGTACTTAGGAGTCAAAAGACTTGAGACACTCAATTTCATTTAAGCCTGCATTTCCTTATCTGTAAAAAGCAGATAAGAATGCTACCTCCCAGGGTTATAGCGAGGATTCATTTCTTCAATAAGTACTTATTGAGAACTTACTGCACACCAGGCAGTGTTCTCAGTGCTGGTAATGAAGCAAAGTGAATGAAACAAACTCCCTGATCTTGAGAAGCTTCTATTCTAGAGGAGGAGCTGATGATTAATAATGATGAAGATGATAATAGTAGTTAACACTAAGTGTTATCTACATATCTAACATATCATGTATCTGATATTTTATTTAAATAAGCTCACTTATTTCTCCCAACAACTCTACTGGGTAAATACTATTATTATCTCCATTTTTTTATTGATTAAACTGAAGATCATCAGAGAGGTTAAGAAATTTGCCTGAAATCACAGCAAGGGGTAAAGCCAAAATTCAAAATAGGCATTTGGTTCCAGGATCTGGAACTATACACACACCATATCACTCGTGATAGAGACTCTGCTGCAAAATTCAAGGAAGGGGAAAAGATAATGCACCCCCCATGGTGATGTTATAGTTACTATTAAAATTCTATTTTTTAAAAAGATTTTTATTTATTTGAGAGAGAGTGCAAGTGAGCATGAACAGGGGTGGAGGGGCAGAGGGAGAAGCAGACTCTGCACTGAGCAGGGAGCCTGGCGTGGAGCTTGAGCCCAGGACCCTGAGATCAGGACCTGTGCCAAAGGCAGACATTTAACCAAGTCATCCAGGCACCCCACTATTAAAATTTTATAGAAGGTTGTCACAGGGAGCCCTCAATGATAATGTGACATCTAAGCAGAGACCTGAAGGAAAGGGTAAAGAAGCTATTCAGATTCTAGGAAAAAAGTATTCTAGTCAGAACATAGAGCAAGTGCAAAGCCTAAGGTGAGAACATAATTGGTGTGGAGGAACAGCAAGTTTTCAATAGAGTAGCAGTTCAGACAGGGTTCTACAAGCTCATAAGCACTTTGGTTTTCATTCTGAGATAGAAAACCAACTGAAGCTTTTGAGCAGAGAAGTGATATGATCTGACTCATGTTTTGTAAGCATTACTCTGATTACTGTAGGGAAAACAGACTGAGGAGGAACAAGGATAGAAGCAGAGAGACCAGTAAGGCTACTGAAATCACTGGATAAACAAAATGGTGAGTTAGACAAGAATAATAGTAGTGGAGGTAGAGATACTGGTAAGGTTTAGGTTACTTTTTAAAAAAATTCTTTATTAAAATTCAATTTAGTTAACATATACTGTATTATTAGTTTCAGGGGTAGAATTTAGTGATTCATCAGTTGCATTTAACATCCAGTGCTCATTACATCAGGTGCCCTCCTTAATGCCCGTCACCCAATTATCCCATTCCTTCCCCCTCCTCCCCTCCAGCAATCCTCAGTTTGTTTCCTATAGTTAAGAGTCTCTTATGGTTTGCCTCCCTCTCTGTTTTCATCATACTTTATTTTTCCTTCCCTTCTCCTATGCTCATCTGTTTTGTTTCTTAAATCCCACATGAGTGAAATCATATGGTATTTGTCGTTCTCTGACTGACTTATTTTGCTTAGCATAATACCCTCTAGTTCCATCCACATCATTGCAAATGGCAAGATTTCATTATTTTTGATGGCTGAGTAATATTCAGTGTATTACTGTGTGTGTATGTATGTGTGTGTGTGTGTGTATATACATCTGCTTTATCCATTCATCTAGTGATGGACATCTGGTCTCTTTTCATACTTAGGCTATTGTGGACATTGCTGCCATAAATATTAGAGTTTAGGTTACATCCTAAGTTACAATAAGCAGATTGACTAACTGATTGGATGTGGGCTATGAGAGAAAAGGAAAAAACAAGAATGACTCTATGGCTTTGGGCCTGAGCATCTGCAAGAATGGAATTGTCATATACTGGTAAGGAAGATTATAGAAAAAGCAGGTTTGGCAAGGGCTTGGGGAAAAGGACCAGGAGTTTGGTTTCAGATATGTTAATGTAAGGTGCCTATTTACATCCAAATGAGAATGTTAAGATGTAGAGTTTGGCGTTCAAGGAAGAGGGCTGGGCCAGAGATATAAATCTGGGAATCCTTATGAAACTCATGATATTGAAATAGATTACTTAGCCCATGAGTATGAATAAAAAAGATGAAATCAGGATTGAATCCTGGGATTCTATAAGGTTGGGAAGATGAGGAAGAACCAGTAAAGATGGCTAAGAAGGAAAGGTCAGTAATACTGGCATAGAACCAATACAGAGAGGTCCCATGGAAACCAAATGAAGAAAGTGTTTCAAAAAGCAAGAACTGAGGCATAAGGACAGACTAAAAGATCAGTGGAATAGAACTGAAGGTTCGGAAATAAACTCTTAAATTTACTGTCAGTTGATTTTTGACAAGGGTGCTAAGACCATTCAATGGGGGAAAGAAATCTTTTTCAACAAATGGTGCTGGAACATCCTTATGCATATGAATGAAGTCAGATCCCTATCTCACACCATATACAAAAAATTAACTCAATATGGATCAGATAGATCTAATGAGCTAACACTAAAGAACATTTAGAAAAAAACAGGAGTAAATTTTTATGACCTTGGATTCGACAATGGTTTCTTAACTATGAAACAAAACCATAATCTACAAAAGAAAAATAAATTGAATTTCATCAAAATCTAAAACTTTTGTACTCTTTTGCATACCCATTATAACTGTTATTACAAAAAAAGAGAGAGAATTAACAACTGTTGGCAAAGATGCAGGAAGATTAGAACTTTGTGCACTGTTGATAGGAATGTAAAATGGTGCAGCCACTGTAGAACACAATATGGCAATTCCAATTCTAGTTATATACCTAAAGGGAATGAAAGCAAGGACTCAAAACAGATGTTTATACACCCATGTTCATGCCAGCATTATTCATAATTGCCAAAAGGTAGAAGAAACCCAGATATCAACCTACAAGTGAATGGATAATCAAAATGTGGTATATATACGCACATCGGAATACCATTCAGCCTTAGAAAGGAAAGAAATCCTGACACATGCTACAACATGAGTGAACCTTAAGAACATTACACTAAGTAAAACAGGCCAGTCACAAAATGACAAATATTGTGTGGTTCCATTTATATGAGCTACCTAGAGCAATCAAATTGATAGAGACAGAAAGTTGAATGTGGTTGCCAGTGGCTGGGGGGGGGGGGGGGGGAGGGAGAATGGAGAATTAGTTTAATGGGTAGAGAGTTTCAACTGAGGAAGATGAGAAAGTTCTGGATATTGGATGATGGTGATGATTCCAACAATGTGAATGAACTTAAAAAGGTTAAAATGATAAATTTTATACGATGCAGATTTTACCACAATAATTTTTTTTTAATGAAACATATATGCTTCAAAAAAACACCATCAAAAAAGTGAAATGACAACACAAAGATTGGAGGGAAATATTTACAAATGATATATGTGATAAGGGGCACATCTCCAGAATATATAAAGAACACTCACAACTCAAAAACAAAAAGACAACTCGATTTGAATAGACGATTCTCGAAAGAAAATATATAAATGGCCAATATGCACATGAAAAGATGCTTAACATCATTAGCCACTACGGAAATGAAAACCAAACCACAGTAAGATACCACTTACACTAGGATGGGTTGTAATAAAAAACACAGATATTAGTAACTGTTAGCAAGAATGTGGAACTGCCATGCCTTGCTGGTCAGAATGTAAAATGGTGCATCCACACTGGACATAGTCTGACAATTTCTCAAAAATGTTAAACTTAGAGTTACCATGTGACCCAGGAATTCCGCTTAATAAATACCCAAGAGAATTCTAAATATATGTCTGCACAAAAATTTGTACACAAATGTTCATAGTAACATTATTTGTAATAGCCAAAAAGTAGTAAAAAAGAACAAATTAAATACCATCAAATAATGAACAGATAAACAAAATATGGTGTATCCATATGATGGAATATTATTCCACCACAAAAAGAAATGAAGTATTGATACATATTACAACATGGTTGAATTTTAAAAACATGCTAAGAGGAAGAAGGCCACATATTATATGGATCCATTTATATGCAACGTCCAGAATGGGCAAAAAACCATAGAAACAGAAAGTAGATTAGAGGTTGCTAGAGGCTGGAAGCAAAGGGATTGGAGAGTGACCACTAATAGGTAAGGCATTTCTTTTTGGGGTGTTAGAAATGTTTTGGAGTTGATGGCTGCATAATTCTATGAATCTACTAAAAAATAAATCATATACTTTTTAAGGGTGAACTTTATGGTATGTAAATTATAACTCAATAAAGCTGTAGTAATTATAGGAAGGACATAATTATGTCAGGTTGCTGATTGATTAAGAGGAGGACTAAAAAAGGATCAGGAGTTTGGCAATATGATGATCACCTGATGGCCTTGACAAAAGCTATTTTGGTAGACTGTAGAAATAAAATAACTGAGTTTTCATATAATGCATGTAACAGTACTTAAAACAGTACCCCCCAAAAGAGAAGGAAAAGGATGAAAAATAGGAACTCAAATTAACAGTAAGACTAGTTAACTTAGGCCCTAAAACGTCCCAAGCAGAGCAGCAAAAAAAAAAAAAAAAAAAAAAAAAAAAGAAGCTGATTTCTCAAATATTTCATTGTAGTAGTAGCCACTAATACTGAATCAGCTTATTAGCTTAGGGTGACTGCTTTTGTGGGCTCTCCCAACAAGAGTGTGTTAGTGAAAGCCTGTCTGTCCCCTATGAGCTTACCTTGCTCTATTCTTCTTACCCTATGGAATGTTCTGGAGTCAGGCCTGGACCCAGCACCCCTCCACTAGTCCCTCTGCAGCCCACAGACCAGACTTGATCTTGGCTAGGACCCAGAACTTTGGCTTGCTTTCTTATTGGTGCTTCAGAAAACCTACTTTTGTCTCATTATCACTGCTGCTGCCACCACCTGCTTACCACAGGTACTACAAGCTCCTCATTGCCCACCAGGATATTAGCTCAGAAGGGGAATTCTGCAAGCTGAAGAGCCAGCCCAGTGTGCTGGGTGCTCATGCTAACATCAATTCCCACCAAGGTTTAAGGAGTCCGTAAGGAAGTACTGCTTTGATATTTGTTATTTCCATTGTAATGTAATAATCTCTAAGTGCCCAGGGAGAAGGAAAGAGGGCTGCAAAGTTAAGAGGAGAAAGAAATTCCTTAAAGTTGAAGAATTATAGAAAGTTTCCTAGAAGAGGTGATGCTTTGGCTGCATATTAAAGAACTGAATAAATTTTGCTAGGCTGATTTGATTAACACAGCACCTTAGGCTAAAAGAAAGCATGTATATGTGAATATGCAGAGAACAGACAGTACAAGGTGAATTTATGACAGTATAGTTTCCTTTTGGGTGGAGTACAGTGGGACAACCAAAGATAAGCCTGGAATTGTAAACTAGAGACCAACTGTAGCAGTCCTGAATGTCAAATGAAGGAATTTAGACTTTTCTGATAAACTATAAGGAATAGCTCTAGGGATATTTGAAAGGAACATGATGTGATTTTATTTTTTAAACTTAATTTTATGACTTGATATGACATTTATTACTCAAATTCTAAAAAATGTAAAAAAAGGTTTACATTAAAAATAAAGTCTACTTTTCATCTCCTTAGTTTTTCACCGAATACCCTTCCTCTGGGCAATCATGAAATCAATCTCTTGCATATCTTTGTTAGATATTCTATACACACAGACACTATGCATTTATGTATTCTCTCTCTTTTTTATACAAATGTAGGCATCTTATACATACTGTTCTGTACCTTGTTTTTTCATATGGCAATATATCTTAGATATCTCTCCATTTCATTAAAGAGCTATCTCATTCTTTTTATAGCTCTATGGTACTGTAGTCCACTGTTAGGATGTGCCAGTGAATTATTTAACCTGTTTTTCTTTCTTTCTTAATTTGAGAAAGAGAGTGAGAGAGAGAGAGGGGGCATGCATGCACACAATTTGGGGCAGAGGGAGAGTCTTCAAGCAGACTTCCCATTGAGGGCAGAGTCCTATGCAGGGGGTCTATCCCATGACCCATGAGATCATGACCTGAGCAGAAACCAAGGGTGAAGCTCAACCGACTCTGCCACCCAGGTGCCCCTAATGAGTGTTTTTTTAACATTTAGGTTGTTTTCAATCTTTGCTACTAAAAACAATGCTTCAAAAATATAACATATGTCCTTTCCACATGTGAAAATAAACCTGTAAGATATATTCCTGGAAGTGATTTTGGGGCTCAAAGGGTATATAGAATTCTGATACATTTTGCGAATTGTCTTCCTTAGAGGTTATACCAATTTACACTCCCTTCCCATCAGCAATGCAGAAGTGCCTGTTCCCTCACACCTTTGTCAACACAATATGTTTCATAATTTTAATTCTCCCTTAGAAACATTAATCAGGTTATATGCATAGGAGGACAACCCCATTTACATTTAAAACTGGATGAATACAGCATATGCTCTTCGGATAAATTTAATTTTGATCGGGAGAAGTAATTTTAAAACTACATATCTCCATGCTGCCTAGAAAAAAAGTACTCTCGTTTCTTAAGTCAAAACCATTCCATACTCCAGTTTAGGTGAGGAGCCTTTAGCTGGAGATGGAAGAAAAGGAATATGTATGACCTATGAAATGCAGAGTCAGGTTCTTGGGTAGGGCAACCACTGGATAGCTTCAAGTTGAAAATAAGGTTCTATGTTAAGTCCAGTACTGGGAAGAAGAAAGGTCAGGATAAGGGAAATTCCCACAATGGCCCATCAGGTCCTGGGGAAATGGCAATCTTATCTCAGCAAGAAATGCACAAAGAATAATTTTAAAATGCAGTGTAGGATTGCCATCAACCCCTCTAGTGCCTGCAAGGAATATGGCCATTCCTGCCTCTGACATGACACCTACTTTACACCAGCATATCCTAAAGGTCCTGCAGCTATAAACTACTCCTGCCCACATGTTCTTCCCTTTTTTGAAAAGGTAGTTTCTTAACCTTGAACCCCCTCACAGATTGGAAGCTCCCTGGAGGCAGGAATTTCTTTCCTGTTGCTTTAGAACCCTCTTGCATTATAATTCCCACAGGATTAGCTTAAAATCTGTATTCAAGTAATTTAGACTAATTTAAGCTGTGGACCTCCCACATCACCTTGTGAAACTCACCACCAACCTGTGTCTCATGCTAGCCTGATAGAGGCCATACCCAGCCAGCTATTACCCCATTAAACATAGATTTTGAATACCTGAGTGTATGTCTTCTACTGAGAGATGGTTTGCCTTCTGTACTAGCTCATGCAAAAGTTTTTTCTGCCTCAGTCTTTTCTCTCTCAGAACATTTTTAAAATTGTTGATGCACTTGTTGAGGTAGACAGTCTCTGCACACACTTGCTCTAGGCTTAGTCTGCCCTGCTTGGGAGATTCAGGCCTGGAACAAGTTTCACTTCCCAGACATGGAGCCAGAGAAAAACCTGGCAATGAATATGCGATAGGCAAGGAGGTAGAAGCCAGAGAGAAGTTGCTAGGATCCTGAAAGGTTTGGTCTCTCTGTGTAGAAATGCCCACTCCACCAGATACCATACTGAGCAAGCTCTCACTCTCCTGACTCCCAGGGCTCTCCACAGAGAAATCTTGCGCACCTTCTGAACTCATTGTACCAAGAAGTCTATCACTGTTCTCTGACTGAGAACCACTCTCATTGCTTTCCAGGTCCTCAGGACTGATGGACCCACTATTCTCCAGCTTCTGAAACACACCCTGTAGAGCTGAACGAAAATGGTTAATTGCTCGGCCCAGTTTGCTTTTGTAAAATTTAATTTCTACATCTTCATCCTCCTGCAAACCGACCAGCCCACAAGATGACTTTTCAAAGACATCTTTAAGGACCTGAGTAGCATGCTCCTCCTCTTCATTCAAGTCAATATGAACCATGTCACTGAAAGTCTCAGGCCCTATGATAATTTCCTCCATCATGCGGTCACGGCTCAGAGTTGCAAACCTTTTGGACTTATCTGTCAAAAGGTCCTCCAGTTGCTTTGAGCTCAGAATATCAAGCCCAGCTTCACAGGCCAGGAGCTTGTCCTCCGTCTTCAGCAATCCAGACAGTGACAGGCAGCTACCAGCCTCACTTTTATTGCTGCAGTTGTTTTCTCTTTTTGCTATACTACATGCTTCAAATCCTTGGCTGGACTGTTTCAAAACCTGGGGTTTCCCAGAACCCTCCTCTCCTGAGATTAATACTGGGGAAGGTTCCTCAAATTGATGGAAGGTGGACAGAGAAGCCTCTCTCCCTGTCATCTCACCCAAACTGCCACCAATAACTCGGAAGGCTCCTGATGTTCCTTCTACTTCTTCTCCTGGCTTAGATACACCACTTGGCTTTGTGAAATTATTCTTGGGTGGGAAGCAAAGGCCTTGCTGCTCAGTGGTTTGAGGTTCTCTGTGTTGATTTTGAGATGCTCCTGTTATGGGTCCTGTGTCCCCTGTTTCCATCTGAAGAAGTGGCTCATGGTGGTTTAAAGAATTTGCATTATCATCCTGAAGTTGTTGCAAAAATGACAGAGACTCCTTTTGGGGATTCTTATAGCACTGTGGCCAGCTCGGTTCTTCTTTGGTGGCAATCCGGACTCCTACACTCTGCAAAAGGATGGATTTCTGCAATATGAAGTCTCTATGCTCTAGATGGGCAAGTTTCACAACAGTAGGCCTGGGGGCTGGAGCTTTGCCTGCCCTGTAAGCCTCTTTGATGTACCTGTTGCATTGCATGCCATTAACACAGAGGTGCATGGCCAGGAAGCTGTGTACCAGCTCCATGGTATTTTCCCCATCTTGCTCAGGAAGTCCATACAGATACAGAATGGCTTCTTCACTGGGTCTGTCCATATGGGGTTCCTGGGCCATTTCCCCCGCACACACCTTGGCCAGGGAGCTGCTGCCTACCTGCAAGCCTTCTATTTCACTCAGAACTGAGTCTACACAGCTAGACACTTCATCCACAGAACCCCGGACTTGGCTCAAGTGTTGCTGCAGTTCAGCAATTTCAGTTTGGAGACGGCTGATGCCTTGTAGCTCTCTGATTATATAGTCTACTACATCCCCCAAAGGCTCTTGCTGTTCACAGCTGCAGCCTTGGTGAGGGCCTCTGGACAAAAGGGACTTGGCTTGATTCCTTTCTGAGGGCTCTTGACAGCTTGTGGTAATGCTGACAGATGAGAGATCCTGAGAGCCAGATCCCGAAGCACAGGCTGTAGAGCCCAGAGGAAACTGGCTGCCGGCCTGCTGCTCAAAGTTGCAATGCTGGGCCAGGCCCCCATCTCTATCTCCACCAATGGCTGAGGCTGTTGACCCACAGTGAGGGAGCAGGGATCTATCTTCTGGTAAGGATTCAATGGGGCCTGAGTACTTGCTCTTGATGCCACACATAGTCTCTGACTTAGCTTTATCTGGGGAAAGCCTGGAGGGGGGTCCCAGGGTGACCATGATTTCTTCCTCTGACTCTTGCAACAATCGTTTCATTTTCTCCCTCAGGGTCTGAAGAATTCTCTGCTTCTTCCTCTAATTTCTGGTCAGGATGCTTAACAGAGATTGTCTTGGAAGACAATATACTGTCCTGCTCTTTTCAGTCTATTTCTAGCAATTTTGACTGGCTGATGCCTTGGGCTTAGCCCATAGAGATGCCTGGAATGATCCCATGTGTAGTCTCCAAACCTGGCACATGTCCCTGGATCCTAGCTCGACTGTTATCCTGCAGCTAGTGAAAAAGGAAAAGAGTGCACTCAAGTCAGAAAGCCATAGGATAATTTTAATCTGAATCAAGCTGTCAACCAGAAATAGGAACATTACCTTCTAAGATTGTAGAATTCAACCCTGACCTATCTCCCAATGCTGGCCTTCAAAGCTGTAGGCAGTCACTTCTCCTTCCTTGGCTTCTCATCAGAGCACTGATGTATCAATTCCTTGTGTTCTGGGCAAGTACCCAAAGACATCAAGATTAAAACAAACTCCTGGGAAGTAGGTGAATAAGGTCAATGAACCTTTACAAAATTCAACACTAGGGTCTGATTCAGGAATGAACAAATAGATGCTTAACTACCAAAGCTCAAATTACATACACAGTGAAAGACAAAGACAAAGACAAGACCTGGAATGTTTCTTTGTTTTCCCAGTTGGTTTTTCTGCTGAAAACTCAGCAACTCCAAAGTTGGTTCTTGCCTGTGCTTACTTATAGTGACAGTAACCCTTCACTTGGAGAAAAGACCATGGCAAGTATTTTAAACTTGGAGAGAGAAAAAAAATGTTTCCTAAACCTAATTCTAGAATAAGGTGGCATGGCATAAGCAAAGTCATTGTCCAGACTCAGGTGCATTAAGCATGTTTGGATCTAGTAGGGCATGTGGCCAAAGACACACATAAGGTGGACTCACAGCTGGGGATGAAGGAAGCTCAGAAACAGCCTGGGTTCTGAACTCCATTTAATAGTCCCCAGGCCCCCAAGGGCTTGGTGCAGCCTCAATGAACACACAGGTTTGGCTTTCCTCCTCCATAAGACCTCTGGTCTAATGCCTCTGGAATACCAGTGTAAGTGATTTTTCAGCACTATCCCCTCCTGGAGTAACAGATGACTGCTCTAGCTCTCCAATGGCCTGGAGAGAACAATGCAAGGGACAGGTGGGGAGTTGGTTATATCACAGAAGTCTTCAGGGTACTTTGCTGTTCTCCAAAAAGGTGAAGAGACTCTGCCACCAGTCTTGCCCCTATACTCTAAGCTGTCAGTTACTACTATAGGGGTAAAGATGACTATTCCCTTATATGGGGTGGGTATCCATTCCCTTTTTACTGGGAACATGCAGTGTAGGGAAGGAGGGAGAGTAGAAAGTACAAAGGGAAAAGCTAAGGGCCCAGGAATGCATGGAACTGCTGATACTCTCTGGGTTACCCTGGGAGGGGTAAAATTGGTTGGTGGGAGACATGCAATCCTTGTAGAGACATGTTCTCCAGAGATGATTTCCCCCTTTTCTAGATTTGATCTAAACTTCTAAATATTCTAAACTCCTACTTCCTTCTCTTTTCACAATACTCAAGTTAACCCTAAAAGGAGAAAACTGTCTGTGAAGAGCACAAGCTGACAGCTCCCCCAGCAATTCATTTTCAGGAAGGGCCACCATCTACAGTTTATGGGCTTAAAAGTTAAAAGCTTTCCCAGACTAGGAAGAATCAGAAGCATGAGTCACAAGTCTTAGGATAAAGATTAAGCTGACTCCTTTTTACTGGAAACAACCAGGCCAAGAACCAACAGACAGAAACTAAATTAATTCCCATTTCATGTCTTCCTTTTCTCTTTGCAGTTCATCTAAAAACTACTTCATCTAGGAATTCCACACCTAAGAATGCTACTTATTGGGCACTGCCGAGGCCCAATTATTGCTTAAGCACTGTTGCTTTACTCCTATATCTCAAGGGGGCAGGATCAGCCATACCCCTAAATCCAGCCAACTCAGTATAATTGGAGAGAGAAAGAAGATGCTGTGTCCACAATCAGAACTGCTGGGTCTTGGGCTTAGCACCTAGCTGCCTAGAGAGCAAAACCCCCAATTCTAGGACTGACTCCTCCAATTATTTCTTCTCTTCTTCCACAAGTGCACACTTGCATTTCCAAAGCTACCTCTCTCTTCCCAGCTCCCTCAACTGTGCAAAGTCTAGGTTCCCCTGATTTGGCCTTGACACCTGGTATTAGCTTTGAACAAGGTCCCTGGCCTGATAAGGGCTGGAACTGGTAATTGGCCTTTCAAGTTTGTCTCCAAGGAAAAGACTGCTTACTAAACCAAGATGGAAGGTCTGTGTATGACCACATGAAGCCATGAGCAAGTGCTACTAGACTGGTTATCAAAACACTTAAGTTTGGGTCTTGCTTCACCAGTGACCTTGGATTAAACACTTGACTTCTCTGTTCCCTTGTTTCCTCATCTATAGGGTGGGGAAGATAGTCACAGGAATGTTGCCAAGCCTCCAACCACCTATGAAAAGAGTATGATTTGAGTAAACCACAACTTTAGCCCAAAACCCATCTTTCCCAGTCTCTTTAAATGGTCTGTAACATTGCCTGGAACCATAAAACTGAAGTGTGTCATTCTTTGTTAATCTTGTTTTCTTCTAGAAGTTTTTTCTTCAGATTAAAAAAAGAGAGTAGCAAACATTCAGTTCCCAACATTTCATTCAGGTGACAAGAGGCTTACCATGCTCCCTCAGGCAGTCTGAAAGCACAAGGAAGGAGCAAATAGCTATTTAGGAGGCAACATTTCCTTTCCAATGCTGGTGAGGCCCAGAACTCATTGCCAGGTCCTCCAAGACCAGCTCCATTTTGGTCCAGAAAAGGCACTTTTTAGGAGCAAAAATGAAGCTGATTCTCCTGCTGTTGCTTTAGTGCAGGCCAGGTTAACTTCAGGCCTATCTCTGCTTTTCAGACCAATATTCCAGATAGGCTTGGCTTAATTTCCTAGATAGTCCTGTCAAGTATTCCCCTCTGAGTGCAGTGCCTTCAACATTGGCTGGCCAGGCATACAGAGGGCAAATGGCACAGTCACTGTGTTTAGAGCCCTTTCCTACAATCTCCTGAAGGACTGAAGGCAAAGCTGCCTGGTTTTCTATGTTACTAACAAATAAAAAATTTTCAGCTAGAGCTGCCATAGCAACTTCTCCCAGCCCCAAAGAAAGATGCTTGCTTCCATATTAAACAAACAAACAAACAAACTCCCCCCAAACCTTCTTATGAATTGCTAACCACTGCCTGTAGGTGAACTTAAGAATCAAATCCTGGGGATATGGGTTCCCTAAGTGCACCAAACCTATTCAGTCATCTAGATATTTAGGTTTTGAAGCAGGGGATAGAGTTTAATGTAATGATCAGAAATTCAACCAGTCAGGCCATCAGGGAAATACAAATCAAAACTACAATGAGATACCACCTCACACCAGTGAGAATGGGGAAAATTAACAAGGCGGGAAACCACAAATGTTAGAGACGATGTGGAGAAAGGGGAACCCTCTTGCACTGTTGGTGGGAATATGAACTGGTGCAGCCACTCTGGAAAACTGTGTGGAGGTTCCTCAAAGAGTTAAAAATACATCTGCCCTACGACCCAGCAATCGCACTGCTGGGGATTTACCCCAAAGATACAGATGCAGGAAATGCCGGGACACCTGCACCCCGATGTTTCTAGCAGCAATGTCCACAATAGCCCAACTGTGGAAGGAGCCTCGGTGTCCATTGAAAGATGAATGGATAAAGAAGATGTGGTTTATGTATACAATAGAATATTACTCAGCCATTAGAAACGACAAATACCCACCATTTGCTTCGACATGGATGGAACTGGAGGGTATTATGCTGAGTGAAATAAGTCAATTAGAGAAGGACAAACATTACATGGTCTCATTCATTTGGGGAATATAAAAAATAGTGAAAGGGAATAAAGGGGAAAGGAGAAAAATGAGTGGGAAATATCAGAAAGGGAGACAGAACACGAAAGACTCCTAACTCTGGGAAATTAACTAGGGGTAGTGGAAAGGGAAGTGGGCGGGGGTGGGGGTGACTGGGTGACAGGCACTGAGGGGGGCACTTGATGGGATGAGCACTGGGTCTTATTCAATATATTGGCAAATTGAACACCAATAAAAAATACATTTATATAAAAAAAAAAGAAAAAGAAAAATTCAACCAGTCAATTGGCTCAGAACTCTAAAGGATACCAGAAGCCAGAATAGGCTGAAAGGACAAGCTTCAAGGCCAGGACGTCTAAGTCAAGTCCATCTCTTTTCCCAACTGCTCTTTGCTACTACTGTCTACAAAAAATGAAATTAACAAGGGCTAAAGAGTGAGGACAATTTGATCTCTAAATCAGTTCAAGGCACTATCAGGCACTAAGCTATGTGCCAGGTGTATAAGACACTGTCCTTGCTTTCTTATTTAGGAGGTCTGGAAAGGGGAAATGGCATATAGACAATCACAAAATTAAGTGAAACATGTTATTAAAAAATTTGTAACAAATCATAAATAATAAGCATTTAATTTCAGTAACAGATTGGAATGAGAAGACTGTGAGAGGCCCAGCAGAAAACCAGGACAGGGAAAGCCATAAAGAAGAAGTAATATTTGAGCTGGAATGGGATAGTGAGGCACTGGGGTCCACCCAGCTCAAAGCTGACACTCTGGATTCCTTCAAGGGGTCCAGTGCTCTCATTCTGCCCTGTTCTAATAGCCTATCTACTCTAGCCAACTCATCAAATCTCATACATACACCCTCAAAAAAAGACCACACCTTTCTGGTATCTTTTCCTAAGGAGTGCCTAACGCTGGGAAAAATAAGGCATCCTATTCAAGGAATATCTATGTTTGAAAAGAGAGCACATCAAAACAAAATTTATCAATCTAAAGGAGTAAGTTTCAAGGACAGAAAGCTGAGAACTATGGCAAGGAGTAAACCCTTAAATCACATCAGCATCAGACTACCAAAAAAAAGTCAAGAGGAAAAAAATCCTTCTGCTTTCTGAAATGGCTGATTCCTTTGTTTCTTTCTCTGACTTATCAAATAAATGTGATTAGGAATATAAGTATTCCTTGTAAAATTGCTTCCGGCCCAAATCTTGGCCAGGAGGAAACAACTGAGGACCTCTGGGAATAGGCCAGGACTCTCTGCACATATATCAAGTGGCCTATCATTTTGTGTGAAACAAACCCAGAAGGTGAAAGCCAAAAACTCTGAGCACACCCCTTCTACAAAGGTCAGAACATTCCTGGGCCATTTACCAATTATGCTGTATAGCCAATATGGTGAGAGGAATGGATTTCTAGGACTACAACAGGTAAGGGTACTTTTAGGATGTTAATCTTTGGGAAAGAATCAATGCTTACAAAGATTCTTGTCAGAGAAAGTGATCAGAGTCACATGGTATGAAAAGTGAGATTAAGATTAGCCAAAGGGAATAAGGAATGCCCTAGATCAAATGCATAGCAAGGCCCTAGTACTTACAGTTCCTAGGACTTGCCATCCCTCCTCATCAGCATTAGAAGGAACCCCATTTATAGGCCAGAAGCTGGGATGGTAAAGGGGAAGAAAACCTCAAGCATTATATTCAAGAGGGGAGACAGAACCTCTGGTAACATACACTACCATGTGGGAGGATGCAGCTTTCAGAGGGTTAAGACCTCAAAATGAAGAATGAGAGCTGGGTATTCTTGCCCTGTCCAGGGCTCCCTTTCAGCAGTACCAAGGTTTACTATACCAAGAAATATAACCAACCATAAAACAAAAACATATGTACCCAGAATCAGATATTCATGACAAAGAATCTCTCCTCTGACCAAACCTGAGTCTGGTTGCACTAAGTTCTCTTTCTAACTAGGCCCTGACCTTGAGCTCTGTTTAGTCCACTTTTACCAATAATCCTGCCAGGTCAGTTTAATGAAAATTCTTCACCTCTGACATCTGACCAAATTCCTTACCTACCACCTTGGCCTGCCTCCAGCAAAACTCATGTCCAGTTAGTCCAAACTTTGCCTTACCCGTGATGTTTCCTCTTAGTAATTTTCCATCTACTACCTTCAACCTGCTCCTTGGCTATAAATTCTCACTTTTCCTTATATTCAGAGTTGGGCTCAATCTGTCTCCCCATTACAATATCCCAATGTAATAATCACTTTGAATAAAGTCTGCCTTACCATCTTTAACAAACATCACAATATTTTTTTCTTAAGCATTCATCATACTCTTTTTTTCCTTACTACTTCATGGTTCTTGTGAGTAGACTAGCATGTGACTAGGAATCTAGCTAGCCTTTGAATACTAGCTCCCACACACATACAAAAAACCCCACATTCTCTACCTCCTTACTCTGCTATATTTTCTTCAGAAAACTTATACCACCTATCTGATAGATAATAAACAAGCAAACAAATATATGCCCTATCTCTCTAACCACCTCTCTATTCTGGAATGTAAGCAAAGACTACTCTGTTTTGTTCATTACTCTATCCCCCACACCTAGAACAGTACCTGGAATATATGGTACTTAAACAAACAAATAAAATCTTGCCATTGAATAAAAAGAATCAGAAAAGTTCAGAGTTGAAAGGGTCTTTTATAGACTATAGACCTCAAATCTCATACTACATTGTGATCCAGAAGTGATTAGAAAGTAGTTTTGTTTACATATCACAGTGTTTTTCTAAATTTTAAATGTGTAAGAATTATATGCAGGACAGCTATTCTAGGTTCTCAGAAGCCCTATTACCCAAGGTTAAGCCCTAGACCTAAAATAGCCTTGTTGTTGCTAATCTGTTTTACTTTGGCAGACCCCTAAGTGGGAAGTTCTTCCTTGAGGACCCACAGTGGATATGAATTCCATTACACTGGGATCTGTGCTTTGTTTTTGAATTCCCAAGGCCTAGTACAGGGCACTACTATGCTAAGAATATGACCTGGCACACAGTGAGAACTCAGCACCATGGGAATAATAAATGAGTGATGGCAGGTCTGCATTAGAATCCAAGTCTCCTAATTTCTAGTCCATTTTTACTCCCATAACAATATGCTGCCTTCAAGTTCCAGGTTTATTTCTAGATTAATGGCATACAAACCCTTTTTATTATAAAAACTAAGTTGGAAACTTCTCCCCCAAACATACTTAAATTTTCCTGACGACTCATTCAGGACAAATAAAGAAGGTAGTAACAGTGTCTGTGCCATGGTTCCTGTCATTCCCAGAGTTGCTATCATGGGGCTTCCGTGTGCCCTTCTAGCTGGAAGAGCTACCCAATCCTTGTGCTGATGATGGGTCTAGAGTAGCACAGTCTATTAGAAACATAATATGGTCACATGTGTAATTTAAATATTTCCAGTAGCAACATAAAAAGTTTTTTAAAAAGTAAAATTTTAGTATGTTATGTAATTCATTATCCAAAATATTATCATTTCAACATGCAATTAATATAAAAATTTTTTCATCATATATTTGCATCCTTTTTTCATACTGAGTCTTTGAATTCTAATATATATCTTACATTTACAGCACATCTCAATTGAAATCAGCCTGCCTGCCAAATACTCAACTACCACACGCGGCCGGTGGCTACCATATTGGACACACAGGTCTGGAAGGCTAAGATATGGGATATTCTAGAAAGCCTTCAAAACCTGGCAGCAGATGCTCACTGTAGGTTGCCATCTCAGGGGCAGCAGAATTCTCTGTTCTTATACTCATCTTTTCACCTGCTCACTTTGATCTTAGCTGGAGGTAGCATATTTCCATTTTGTGACAGGTCAATCAATCCTCAGGACTACAAAGAACAAAATATTAAGGCCCCAAACTGCAGAAGATGAGACCTCTTCTCTCTGAATCTTAAGCCTTTCTAGATACTCTGTAGCAATAGGTAGCTTCTTTCCAATACTCTGGACAAATCTATAGGTTAAACATAATTACTTCAATAGAAGCTACCCCTTTGCAGGGAAGACTTAGAGACCTCTCACAGACAAGAGCATAATCTCAATGCAGCCGAGTCAAAAACTATCCTACACAACTCTCACTAGAGGGACATGTAGCAATAGTAAAATTATATTTGTTCAAGATTTTACAATTTACATGATTCCTAACTTTATCATGATATATTTTATCATCATAACCCTATGAGGCAGGAAGAAAGATTATTCTTATTTCACAAATGAGAAAAATGAAGCTCAGAGAGGTTAAATGACTTGACCAAGGTCACTGAGTAAAGCTAGGATTTAAAAGGGGGGCTTCAATCTATAGTTAATGCTATTTTTTTATCATACATGCATTGCAAAATGGAAAGCTTATTATGCATGTGTGTATACACCCAAGACTGGGAAAACTCAAGATGACCTTTCTGCCTATATGGCATATGCACACATGAGAGGGAAGAATTAACACATCAGACAGAAGGACTGAATACACACTCACACACTGGAAAAATAGAAAGGTTTCTTAATATATATAGACATACCAAAGAGCAAAGTATATATAATATACATGTATGAGATAAAGAGATTATATCTATACATGTATGCACATGGAGGGAGATATGACTTGTGTATATTCATTTAAAACAAATGAATGAGTTTCTATTTTGTATGTACACACAAGAAAGGAATAGTCAGTTTATAAACATTATGGACACATCAAGAGGGAGAAACAGATTATTCGTATATAAGTATGTACACATCAGAGCAGTGGCTAAGTTATTTATATACATTCGGGAGAGTACCAAGGAAGCACGGATAGTCAGATTATCAGCATATAAACACATGCACGTGAAGATTCTACCCTTAGTGCTGAGTATGCTATTTTTCACTCATTCTAATGACCCCCACCAGCAAGTTGGCTCAAACAGTTATGTAATTAATGTAGCTACTCTGTATTCCACCCAGAAATGCTCTGCTTTTGTCTCTGCTTGTCGTTCAGAGTCAGTCATACACTCGATACCACTTACCTTGCTGCTGCAACCAAAATAAGAGTTAAGGAAATGAAAAGGAAAAAAAAAAAAAACGTTAAAACCACAAATTCTCAAGTTTTAGAACGCAAGTGCTGTCTTTAAGCCGTTCAGGAGCACTCCTTGGTTTGACAGAGAAGCCATAGGATGAACTTTCTAAGCCACAGCATGGCTGCTTGCCCAACGGACAAACAGAGCCAAGGAGCTATTATTCTCAATTGCACCAGCTGGCTGGCTCCACGGTGCAAAGTTGATGATAGGAACAATAACCAGCAGAGAAATCCCTTCAGTGAAAGGCTGGGCAGGAGTCTCGCTGGCTACAAATCTAGGAATCCAATCTGGTCCACATGTCTGCTGAGGGGGACTCTGATGACCAGCCTGCTGAAGGCAATAGCAGCCAAACTTCAATGGGATGTGGATTTCTAACCCAATCGATTCCAGGATTTGAGACTGAGACAGAAAGCAGGGCAGCTACTGCTCCTGCTGCTGCTCCTCCTCCTCTCCAGCTGCTTCCTGCCTGCAACCTCCCATAGGGCACCAGCCCTCCTCACACGTTCCTGGCGCACACACCCCCTTTCCCAGAACACTCACGCACATACAAACCTCGCCAGCAAGCTCACTCACACACCCTTGGTGAGTGTCTCTCCCTCTTGCTAAATATAGATCTTACTCTCTCCCCTCCCCCATTTCTTCCTCTCGTTCTTCTCCCTCCCACCTTCTTCTCTCCCTATCTACCTCTCTCATGTCTAGGCTATAGGATATAAAGAGACATAAGACCAAAGACTATACTTTGAGGACCTCCCAGTCTCACAGAGAAGACAGAACACAGCAAGAAATTGCCAGAGCACAGTACAAAGGAAGTCTTGTCTTCTACTGAAACAAACTCTAGGTTTTTTTGCTTAGTTAGTTGTTCGGGTTTGTTTTTGTTTTTGTTTTTCCATATATACGATATGCTTTCTGCATTTGGCAAAGCTGGAAAACAGGTGAAGTACTTAAGTTCAGTTAATATCAAATAGCACTATGTTCTCAGAGTAGATACCTAGTCCAGTTCTTCCTGAATATCCACAGCAAATAAAAAAAAACAAAAACAAAAAAAAAAAAACAAAACAAAACTGGAAAACAAGAACTCCCTTAGGCTATGCCAAGGCAATGAATAAAGAGAAGTAGGGGAAGCTGGATGGGCTGAGGTAGACCCCACTGCAGAAGTCTGGGCCACAGATAATTTTGGGATCCAGAATTAGGAACTAAACAGACTAAAGTAAAATCACATTGACAAAAGCTATTTAAGATTCAAGGCCCTGGTTTCGTGATCTCAAATTTTGCAGTCCCTCTTTGCCAATGGCAGTCCCATCTCCGTGGAGACTTGCTAGTCAGGTGGCTCTCACACGGCCCTAATTCCTAATAACTCAACAATTCTACTTAGGACTCATCAGGAAATTGACTGTCCTTATCTTCAAAGAGCACTCAAGTTGCTGACTGCAACATAATGCCAAACAGAAGTCAGGAACCCTTGAAGCCATGGAGCATAAAATGCCAGATACATCAAATATATAATATACCTTTCCACTCAGGAAAGGTAAAAACACCCACAGAACAGGAAAAACACTGAGTCCAAAGAACCACAGAATTCTTCTCAATATAGGGCTCCAATTAACTAGTAATCCAGTTAAGCCATTTCTATTTCTTCTTCTAGAATAGAAGAATTTCGATTCTACCTCCTCTGAGCCTGATCTAATGAGAGAAGGTCCTTCTCTTCTTTAGGTCAACGAAAGGTGGACAAGTTTGATTCACCCAGCATATCCATGCCAGGCTCTCAAAACTTCCTACCTCTGCTGCCCTGCAACATTCTTCATGACAATCCACAATAAAACATGGCCTTGTTAGCCAGGAATCAGGCACTCAGTCCATGCAGGCCACCCTAGAAATTGTCACTGCAGAACAGGCAGCCCTATATGGTAGATAAAATAAGCCTTTAAATGAAGAATGATTTCCTTGGCTTATCCAAGATCCTGAGGAGAAAGTGTTGATTCCAGAGCCAACATTTGCCTCCCTACTGCCTTTTTCCAATAACATTGCTTCCCCCTCAACCCAGGAAGAAAATTTAGATTCCAAGAGAGCTAAACAACCCATTTTTTAGCCATCCACCTCATTATGCAGCCAACACTAACAGCAGAGCAAATACCTCCTAACCCAGTCGGGAGCTGGCTGGATGACAGAAGAGATAAGGACTGACAGTGCAACTATACCCACATCTAAATATAGAAAAAAAAAATCACTTGAAAAGTGTCAAATTTCAGTGGAAGTCACAGCCAATTTACTGAGGAGCTTCCCATATTTCAGCCAGAAGAAAAGAGGTAAAGGGTTTAAAACAAGAAATATAGGGAAGACTGATTAAGTCAGAATTCCCTCCCACTCATAAAGAGACCAGAGAAGTGGCTGTCATTATCAGGTTTGGATCTAGGCTTCCTATTCTGAGAAGCTCAAATTCTGAAGAGGTAGGAATGATCCTCAGAGCTAGGACACTGCCTAAAGAATATACTTCTTCTTACCTTATCCACCAGTGGCTCCAGGATCTGGCTGAGGCTTCTAGATGTTATACCTGAGGTTAAAGTGACCCTGTTTTGGTCATTTGCCTACTCAAATGCATGCAGCCCATCTTCTATTCAACTAGGGTTTTCCAGAAAAAGAAAGGCTCAGACAGGAGAAGATGGGTTTATGACACAAGGCACAACATATCTGCAATCTCTAGTTATGGTCTTCAAACTTCACAGGAGAGGTCATGTGGCTTTGATCATAAATTACCGTTGTTACCTTTCTGCTTTCCTATGCTTCAGCAAAAGCATGGAGAGTAAGTGGGAAAGTGATAAACAGCTGTCACTACAAGCTCTAGTAAAAAAGCAGGCTCCAAAAAAAAAAAAAAAAAAGAAGGCTCCTTCTACCATGCATCAAGGCCCATAGACTGTCAGGTGTCACATGACCAAAGGACAGTTAAACCTCTTCTGTGGACTAGCCTTTTGGGATAAATGTAAAATTTGCTTCCTGAGCCATGTGAGGAACAATGCAGGCCCCTTGTCACAGTGAATCCGGCTTTTGGGAATCCTAGGCAGGCTAAAAGGATGGGGGTGCTTTTTAGAGTTAAGAAATAGCACAAGCACCCACCTCAGTTGGGAAGCTTCCTCAAAGCAGGGGTTTTCAAGAGCTGCTGGGCAGAATTGGAAAAACAGATTGGGTTAAGAAGGAAAAGGCATTTATCCAGAAGCTGTGAAATGCTCTGAACAGACATTCTCAAGGTCTGGTTCCCAATTTAAATCTTTGCAGGGATCTTCGCCTAGAGATAGATGAGTCAAGATGGAAATTCAACATGAGACATTGACACTCACGCAGAGTTGTGGGAAGGTTCAGAGCTGCAGGAGCTCTAAAGGGGAACCAAATGGGTGGGTTAGTCAGAAGACCACCTGGCATATGAAATTTATCCTTAGTTAAAGTATCTGAGTGGAGTCATAGGGATACTGGAGGAAGGGCTCATCAACTACAATTCTCCCCTTTAATATAAACTAGTCTAAGTCTCCCTCAAGCCATATACAACTGGGCCAAAAGCAAAGAATAAGCCTGCTCTAAACTTGGTCTGCCTTTTCAGATGTCACTGCTAGGTTCCTACCTCATCTCCCAATGTTGACAATCACCAACAAGGATGCAAAGGATAGGTGGAGCCAAAGTCTGACCTACAGCAGAGTAAGTTTTTGACTCTTTTTCTTCTCTAAGTAAAAAGCCAGAAGCAACATGAGAGGCTGACATGAGTCACACAAGTAGAATCTGTTTCATGAGGAAAATGGTTTGTTCTGGTGACTGAGAAAAGTCTTTTTTTCCCCTTAGAATTATGCCCTCTATAAACTACTCAGAAATTGCATACAGAAGAGAATGATGAGTGACGGGAGGTGATTCTCCTTCTTCCCTCAGGAACATGCCACTCTAGGGAAGTGATGAGCCTGGCAGAGATGTGCTGACTTCTGATGTGCGGAGGCATAGTTGCTACACAGACTAAATCAGACCTGACAAGCTGCAAGGCAGGCCTACGGAGTCACAAATTGCTGACAAATTTCAGTCCTATAGTCAGGTCAAGCACCAGCCCTGCTTAGCAAAAACTTAAAGAAGGATAAACTCAGGACTGCCAAGCTAAACAGGTTTTTAGCCTGTACCTCCAAAGGCTGTAACCCCATTTCCATTCCAGGACCAAACAATTAAAAACTTATAATTGAAGTAGTCTATGTCTCTACCGCTCTCTCACATAAACCTGTTCGAAAGTCACAGCTCTCAGATTTAGAACGAAGGCTGGTCCTGAACTAGATCTACTTATATACATCCCAGTCCAATCCACAAAGTACACTGGCCCTAACTCAATCTCTATACCCCAAGGAAGCCAATTCTCATTGGGCCATTTGTGGAGGATTCTCTAATAAGAATCCAAAATTTGAAATTTTTTTGAGAAAAATTTTATTTAAATTCAATTTGCCAATAACTAGTATAACACTCAGTGCTCATCTCATCCTGTGCCATCCATAATGCCCATCAAAATCTGAAATTTCATGGGGAAATTAACCCTTTGTATTATAAAGAGACTATATTCTAACTGGCTTAATATTGATCGAATACCTCCTTTGGTTCTTTGTAGCTGAGATATACCTGAGGGTAAACCCAAATCTGGAGACTTCTCTTGGTGTTCAAAAATATCTGGCATGAAGCACTGAATTACAAAAAGGTAGCTAATGTTCAAAGGGAAAGAGAGGACTTGAGACAAATCTCTTAAGGATCTCTGACAAATAGCAGGGAAGTAGGGTGGGGAGAAAGGGAAGTACTTAACTATTTGAGTGGAGAGAGAGCTAGACTTAGCTTGCAAAGCAAAGAATGCCAAGGGAAAGCCTGTTGGTGGCAGCAGCACTGGAGTCCTACACTGCCAGCTCAACCCATACCAATCACACAGGGATATGACTTCTCTGCTTAGACACAAGACCCTTAAAACTTCTATATTCTAGTTCTCCATCCAGTGACAGAATCGCCTGCAAAATCTTTTGCGCCCATATCACATGTCACCAAGTCTAATCTATTGTACCTTCTTATCTATAAACTCTGTCCCCTTCTCTACAACCCTTAATCTAGGCTTATTTCTCACTTGAGTTACTGTAAAATATTCATCCTCCCTAGTCTACCCTCCTGCAAAACCACTTCTCTACTCCCAATTCATTTTTAACAAATTGTTAGAGGAATACCAAGCTTTTATATAGCCCTTAGAAGGAATTAACCCTGCTGACACCTTGATCTTGGACTTTCAGCATCTAGAACTATAAGACAATATACTTCCGTTGTTTAAGCCACCCAGCCTGTGGCACTTTGTTATGGCAGCCCCAGCAAACGAATACAGTACATTTAAGGACTACTAATACAATCCTGAAAAAAAAAAAAGTTTAAGTAGTAAATGAATACTTATTAAGTACCTAGATGTTGTACCAGGCATGATGAAAAGATATGATCCTTGCCCTTAGGGAGGTCATAACCTAAGAGGGGAAATGTTTGGGCATCGGCATTATTATATCCATACTATATATCCTAAGGGAGAGCAGTATTAGGTTTTGTGCTTGGGTGACCAGTAGTGGCATTGACTGAAAGGATATACAGGAGATGACGTGGAGGAGAAAGAAAAGACAATGAGTACAGTTTGAACGTACTGCATGTGGTGCTTATGAAAATTCTGGAAGCAAGATCCATAGGCAGCTAGATATATGCATATGGAACTCATGAAAGAAGATTGAGGTGAGATAACAATTTGGGATTCATCAGCTTCTGGGTAAAGCCATGGATGAGATTATCTAGGGCAGAGAAAGAGATGGAAAACAGAGCCCTAGGAATCATCAAGTTTTAAGGGGCAGGCAGATAAGGAAAAATGCTGTAAAGGAAACAAAGATGGAGCTGTCAGATATAAGAAAAGGGCTTGGAGGGAAAGATACCACAAAAGTCAAGAAGGAAGACTGTTTTAGGGAGAAACCAGTCAAAAGTTTTTATCTCACCTGTCATAAGAAATGCTCCAGGATGCTCTAAGGACATCTAGAATGCCCTTCCTAACCTGTCATCTTTGTCTATTTATGTTTCGATGTCCTCAGGTGTGGACCAAATAAACACATTTCCCTAGCATGCTTGAAGATGACAACTAGTAAAGGGAAGTAGAAGCCTAAGGAATTATGGAAAATTGTTACAATTACCTTTTCCCTTTGGCTTCAAGAAGTCTTATTTTATACACAATGACTGTACTTCAGGATATGACTATTTTGGAATGGTGGTAAATCTCACTGCATTGTTTACAGAAAGAATGTTGCTTATAAGGAACCATGGATCTCCTTAATAACATATGTTGATAAACAGGAAACAAGTTATCCCTTGATTTCCATCTTTCTAAACTCACATTATTTCATTTCTTGGACATTTTCTGATACTTAATAATTGCTACTTAGTACTCTCTGGGAATTCTTCTGACTTTTCTGACCACCTAACTCACAGGGTTTGCTCCCTCCATTCTCTAAGTGTTAATCATTTCCTTTACAACTAATTACTTATACTGCCTTGTAACATCACTTCAAAGTTTAAAGCAAAAACAAAAACAAACAAACAAAAAACACCCAAAGTTTAAAGCAAAGCTTTGCGGGCTGTTTATTAAGTATCAGAAGCTAGAAACTCATTACAGTTCCTAGCAAAGGAGTTAAAACATAGATATGGATATGAAAAATCCAAGTAGAAAGTAGAAGTAACAAGAAAGTAAGTGGCCAGGAATAAATCTAAATCTTTGAACTCTGTTTTCTACCTATGTGTACTAGGCCCCCAAGATGATACTCCAGGTGAATATCCACTTGATTCCTAAGACTTCAGACTCCTGTATGCCTCATACCTTAATGTGCCAGGCTGGGCCATAAAGATGTCTTTCACTGAAGATCAATTCAAAATACAGGTTGAGCAGTTTGCAACTTGATCCCTTGTTCCTGGGTCACATCCTTGACTAGACATCTGAATTTCTCCCAGTGCAAGAGGAGAATATACATATAATATCAAAGGCCTAAAGCAGTTTTCTTAACCTGACTTTTCATGCCCCCAGTTTATTTCAACTGGCAGAGCTCCTGCCTCCAGCATTACAGCCTAATTAAAGTGCCTATCCTTTGGGCCTAGAGTGAGAGGGCAGCTTTTAGCAACCCTTTAAAGGTTAGAGTGAATGACTAATATTTATCATAAGAGACATAGTTAAAATGTGGGAGAATTGGAGAGAGGAAAATATTTCTAGCTTTCAAGGTTCTGATTTGGATAGGAATCAGGAAGACTCTCTGAAAGAGGTGATATCTGAGCTTAATTCTAAAGGATAAATAATATTTGGATATGTGGAAACTGCACAGAAGAAAAGGTATTAGGACAGAGGAAACAAGATGAGCAAAGATACGAAAAGGAGAAAAAGGAAGATGTTGTTGGAAAATAAAGGAAATGTATATTTAGTGAATACGAACAACATGCAAGGCCCTGCTCTACATGTATTGTCTTATCTACTCAATATTCATCTGCTGAGGCAAATGATATCCAATTCAGGGATGAGAAAACTAAGTTTCTAAGAGACTAGGTGACTTGTCCAAGCCTAAGGGTATATAGATAAGTAGTGGAGCCATATTTCAAACTCTGGCTCTGGCTCATTCCAAGTCCCAACATCTTCCAACTATACAATATGGCCTCTGGGTTAGCAAAAGTTAGAAACATAAGTTGGACTAAGTCGTAAGTAGTAATGGATGCCAGGCTAAAGAGCTGGGACTCTAATTTAACTACTAATAGAAAGAAAAAGTAACCTTCCTTCCTCCTCTTTCTTTCTTTAAGGAGAAACCTTCAATCATTCGCTCATTTACTCTCAGATATATGTTAAGAGCTTGCTGGGTGACAGACATTAGAGAGAGAAAGTTAAATAGACTCTATTCTGTATTTCCATGCTATTTTTATTTAGCTTTTATTTAAATTTCTTATTGAATTATATAGAAAAGTACACAAATCAAAAGTACATCAACATAAACAGAATCCCAGTCAAGAACAGAACATTGTCTGAATTCCAGAAGCTCCCTTGTACTCATATCTTGTCACTACCAACGCCCCCTCCCATTCCCCTACAAAGGTAATCACTGTCCTACAATCTGATCCCACAGATTACTTTGACCTGTTTCTGAGCTTAATATAAAAGGAATCATACAGTATATATTCTTTTTTTTTTAAGATTTTATTTATTTATTCATGAAAGACACACACAGAGAGAAGCAGAGATACAGGCAGAGGGAGAAGCAGGCTCCATGCAGAGAGCTTGATGTGGGACTCGATCCTGGATCTGGGGATCATGTCCTGAGCCAAAAAGGCAGACACTCAACCGCTGAGCCATCCAGGCATCCCTACAGTATATATTCTTTTAAGAAATATATAATCTTGAGATCAAATGCTCACAGATTTATTTTTTTTAAGATTTTATTTATTTACTCATGAGACACACAGACAGAGAGGCAGAGACACAGACAGGGAGAAGCAGGCTCCCGGAGGGAAATCTGATGTGGGACTCGATCCCGGAATTCCGGCACCATGCCCTGAGCCAAAGGCAGATGCTCAACCACTGAGCCACCCAGGCATCCTTATTCACAGATTTCTAGGATAATATGATAAACACCAAAAATGACTTTATGAAATACTATAGAAAAATAGAAAACTGAGTAACTATCTGGGAACTCTGAGGAAGGCTTCAAAAGATGTAACATCGAAGTTGAGCCCTGAGCATAAGTGATAACCATGAGTAGTGCTCTGTTTCAGGAAGACAATGCTGGCAGTGGTATACACAATGTAGTCCAAGATGAATAAATAAAAGCAAGAAAAGCTTTGGAAGGCTAACATTATAGACTAAGCCGTAGAGAGGATCTGAACACAAAAGGGAACAGAGAAGAGACATATAAAAGAAATCATGGAGAGAAAAAGAGCAAGGTCTGGCAAATGATCCAATGTGGGAGGCAAGAGAGAAGGAAGAATGACACCATGATTTTGAGTGGGTGAGTAGCAGAATGACGGTGATTTTAATACAAACAGAGAACAAAGAATAAGAATAGGCCTAGGAGGGAAGTTTCAAACATTGGGAAACTGTGAAAATATCTAGTAGATAACTAGACATGAAGGATAGAAACCAAGGAAAAAGGAGGATTAGAAGTATAGATTTGGCAATTATCTGCTTAGAAAAGCTATCTGGGGGGCACCTGGGTGCCTCAGTGGTTGAACATCTGTCTTTGACTCAGGTCGTGATCCCGGAGTCCTGGGATCGAGTTCCACATCAGGCTCCCTGCGCAAAGCTTCTGCCTACGTCTCTGCCTCTTGTTCTGTGTCTCTCTCATAAGTGAATGAATGAATGAATGAATGAATGAAAGGGAGGGAGGGAAGGGAGGAAGGAAGGAAGGAAAGAAGGGAGGGAGGGGCGGGCTAGCCAGAAGTCAACTGGCAGCCTAGCACAAAAGCCAGGATCAAGCACAGTACCAGCCATACAGTAGTTGCTCAATTAAGGATTCTGGATTAGAGGCAGATTCGAGATGGGGGGTGGGGTGGAGGAGTCCAAGAGGAAAACTGTAGAAAGAGACAGGCAAGGTAAAAAAGGAAGAGAATGGGAGAATCTAGAATAATAGAAGTCAGGGAAATAGGAAGTTACAAATAGGGAGTTTTAAAACACACACTGGAATGCTGCAGTGAAAAATGACAATAAAAACTGAGGAAAGTATCTGGGGGAAAATGTAAATATTAATTATTTCTATCTCCCCTCTGGCCTATAAGCTCCTAAATGATAAGAAAATGTCTTAAAATAGCCCCAATACACCCAGTGGTAACAACTTAATAGTTGGTTTGATTTAAAATGGAATAGTTTTATCAGTCGCTTCCTTTTGCATAACTTTGGCAACAGGATTTTCTCTCACAGAGGTAGAGTTCTTTCCTAGCCCATCAAATATTCCCATTGGATGGATAATCAAACAAGCATTAAGAGTCAGAGAAAGTAATAGAAAGCAAGAAGAGCTGCTTTGTTATCTGGAAACAAGTAATTTTAAATTTTATACACAGGTATCAATCAGAGTTGTTACTCATAAGAATTTACTAAATACCTTTCTTTACTGATAGGATGCCCAGAAAATAGTATCAGCTGGAGCTAAGTCTGCTACCAGTATCTGATAACCTCCTCTGACTCTAGGCAAGTCAACGGTATCATGGCATCCCCAGAGATGTTTTGATATGCACCTCAGAAATGAGAGCCAATCTCCACTCCTTCAAATAAGCTGCCTCAAATCCCAAGCACAGATGTGACATCTTATAATTCACAAGGTTCAGTCCCAACCTAGAACCAGATCTAAGATTTATAGAAGACCAACCACTGACAAACACCCAGATCCAGGCCCATAAACATGACCAGAACATTTTAGGGGGAAAAAAATCCCTGAGAAACATTATACATTTCTCCTGAGAAGCAAACAAAAGCAGCTCTTGGAAAACATTCCCACCAGGGCCCATGGTAGCCTTTGTCCACCTCCCCTAGACTCCTCAGGGCAAGGCATTCATTTCACTGACCTCTTCCTGCCAAGCCTCAGAGAAGCATCAGTGTAGTAGATAGATAGCCTCCTCTGAGTGATCTTTATAGTTATCCCAGGAATCCTATGCTACCAAGGAGTCCAGATACCTATAAAAACCTGAAACCCTAGGGCACTGGCTCCTTGCTTCTTTAACCATCAGAAGCACTTTCTCTGTGTTCCTCCTACTCAGTAGCAAAGGCTCCAGCTGTGAGCAACACCTCTGGCAGGTCACTCAGTCCTAGGCTAAGGGAAGTCATGCGAGGGCCCTGAAAACCAACAATTCTGGTAATATGAGGCTTGTTGGTGACTCTCTTTTTTTTTTTAATTTTTTTTAAAATTTTTATTTACTTATGATAGTCACAGAGAGAGAGAGAGAGAGAGAGAGGCAGAGACACAGGCAGAGGGAGAAGCAGGCTCCATGCACCGGGAGCCCGACGTGGGATTCGATCCCAGGTCTCCAGGATCACGCCCTGGGCCAAAGACAGACGCTAAACCGCTGCGCCACCCAGGGATCCCTGTTGGTGACTCTCAAACAATTTTCTAGAGCTTTACACTTAAAAAACGCATTTTTCTATGATCTCACCAGAACTGTGTTAAGAGAGGACAGCTATCCTTACTTTTACAGCTGAGGAGATTGAGAAGTAGAAAATAGTGTTTTGGGACACCTGGGTGGCTCAGTGGTTGAGCATCTGCCTTCAGCTCAGGGCCTGATCCCAGAGTCCTAGGATTGAGTCCCACATCAGGCTTCCTGCATGGAGCCTGCTTCTCCCTCTGCCTGTATCTCTGCCTCTCTCTCTCTCTCCTTCTCTCTCTCTCATGAATAAATAAATAAAATCTCAAAAAAAAAAAAGAAAAGAAAAGAAAAAAATAGTGATTTGCTCAAGTTCTCTCAGATTTCAAGATTGAGTACTGCAAGGACCCAGATCTTTCTATTTCCAGTTTAGCCCTACATTTTAGTAGTAAGAGGGATAATTCTAAATGGACACAAAAGACATTGTATATCACAAATGGGGCCCCATATACCAGCCTGGCAACCACAATTCCCACCAACTAGATCTCAGGAAACAGATTCACAGGTGACAGACACAGAAGCTTCTATATTATCTTCTTTTCCCTTCTGCCTTAAAGGCATTATTAGTTTGTTAGGGCTACCCTAATACCACAGACCGGATGGTTTAGGCAACAGAAATTTATTTTCTTACAATACTAAAGGTTAGGAGTCTAAGATCAAGGTGTCAGCAAGGTTGCTTTCTTCTGAGGCCTCTCTCCTTCGCCTCAGATGGCCATCTGCTGTCTTCACAGGCTCTTCCATCTGTGTCCTAATCTCTTTTTATAGGAACACCATTCAAATTGGACTTGGGACCACCCATATGACCTCAATTTACCATAATTAGCTCTTTAAAGGCCCTCTGTCCAAATATCACATTCTGAGATACTGGGTATTAAGATTTCAGTACATGAAGTAGGGCGAGGGAGCAGGTGGTGGCACACAATTCACCCCATAACAGAAAGAAAAGGTAAAATCAGGGTTTTGGTGGTACTCTGGATTTAAAAGGCAGAGGAAAAAAGGACACAATCCAGAATCAGAAGCCAGGTACCCTGATGTTTTCCTTTCCTTTGTAAGGAAACTTTGGAATGGAATAGAAGAAACATACTGGCTGGTCACTTTATAGAGAAAAAGAATTAGGCCAGTCTCCGCTTCCTTCTCTGTTCTGGCCTGCTTCCTAACAAACGTGGATAACATGGGCAGGAGAATCAGGTGTGTCCTTTCTGGGTACTCCTGCTCTGTTCAATGCAGGTGGGAGTAGGAAAGGTAGAGGGCCTGTGTTCATGTGTATAAAAATAAATTTTAAATTTTTAAAAAGATTTTATTTATTTATTCATGAGAGATACACACAGAGAGAGGCAGAGACACAGGCAGAGGGAGAAGCAGGCTCCAGGCAGGGAGATCAATGTGGGACTTGATCCTGGTACTCCAGGATCACGCCCTGAGCTGAAGGTAGGCACTTAACTGCTGAGCCACCCAGGCATCCCAAATTTTAATTTCTTAAGAATATCACAATTATTACTCACTCAGCTTCATCTTTGGAATTTCTTTCTACCTAAGATTTTAGTTTTACCAAAGCAGTTGAATTCCAAGCACTGAGATAGATTTGTGTATTAGAAAAATAGAAAAGGAGGAACAGAGATAGGCTGTAGGAAAAACTGGCAGCTCAAGAGCATGCTTTGTTACTGAACAACTGGGCAAGCTACTTCTACACCCTGTAAAAAACTTATTTCAGAGGCTTAGATAATATTGCCAATTTCTCCGCAGACAGGCAACAAAGAGAAGAAAGAAAGGTTGCAGGTTAGGGAACAATTAAGGCAGAATGAGGCAAATTCAAGAAAGGTCCAAAGAAGTTTAAAAGGAACAGGGCTGCACAACAAATATCATTCTCAATGGGGAAGCACTGGGAGCCTTTCCCCTAAGATCAGGAACAAGACAGGGATGTCCACTCTCACCACTGCTGTTCAACATAGTACTGGAAGTCCTAGCCTCAGCAATCAGACAACAAAAAGACATTAAAGGTATTCAAATTGGCAAAGAAGAAGTCAAACTCTCCCTCTTCACTGATGACATGATACTCTACATAGAAAACCCAAAAGTCTCCACCCCAAGATTGCTAGAACTCATACAGCAATTCGGTAGCGTGGCAGGATACAAAATCAATGCCCAGAAGTCAGTGGCATTTCTATACACTAACAATGAGACTGAAGAAAAAGAAATTAAGGAGTCAATCCCATTTACAATTGCACCCAAAAGCATAAGATACCTAGGAATAAACCTAACCAAAGATGTAAAGGATCTATACCCTCAAAACTATAGAACACTTCTGAAAGAAATTGAGGAAGACACAAAGAGATGGAAAAATATTCCATGCTCATGGATTGGCAGAATTAATATTGTGAAAATGTCAATGTTACCCAGGGCAATATACACGTTTAATGCAATCCCTATCAAAATACCATGGACTTTCTTCAGAGAGTTAGAACAAATTATTTTAAGATTTGTGTGGAATCAGAAAAGACCCCGAATAGCCAGGGGAATTTTAAAAAAGAAAACCATATCTGGGGGCATCACAATGCCAGATTTCAGGTTGTACTACAAAGCTGTGGTCATCAAGACAGTGTGGTACTGGCACGAAAACAGACACATAGATCAGTGGAACAGAATAGAGAATCCAGAAGTGGACCCTCAACTTTATGGTCAACTAATATTCGATAAAGGAGGAAAGACTATCCATTGGAAGAAAGACAGTCTCTTCAATAAATGGTGCTGGGAAATTGGACATCCACATGCAGAAGAATGAAACTAGACCACTCTCTTGCACCATACACAAAGATAAACTCAAAATGGATGAAAGATCTAAATGTGAGACAAGATTCCATCAAAATCCTAGAGAAGAACACAGGCAACACCCTTTTTGAACTCGGCCATAGTAACTTCTTGCAAGATACATCCACGAAGGCAAAAGAAACAAAAGCAAAAATGAACTATTGGGACTTCATCAAGATAAGAAGCTTTTGCACAGCAAAGGATACAGTCAACAAAACTCAAAGACAACCTACAGAATGGGAGAAGATATTTGCAAATGACATATCAGATAAAGGGCTAGTTTCCAAGATCTATAAAGAACTTCTTAAACTCAACACCAAAGAAACAAACAATCCAATCATGAAATGGGCAAAAGACATGAACAGAAATCTCACAGAGGAAGATATAGACATGGCCAACATGCATATGAGAAAATGCTCTGCATCACTTGCCATCAGGGAAATACAAATCAAAACCACAATGAGATACCACCTCACACCAGTGAGAATGGGGAAAATTAACAAGGCAGGAAACAACAAATGTTGGAGAGGATGCGGAGAAAAGGGAACCCTCATACACTGTTGGTGGGAATGTGAACTGGTGCAGCCACTCTGGAAAACTGTGTGGAGGTTCCTCAAACAGTTAAAAATATACCTGCCCTACGACCCAGCAATTGCACTGTTGGGGATTTACCCCAAAGATACAAATGCAATGAAACGCCGGGACACCTGCACCCCGATGTTTATAGCAGCAATGGCCACGATAGCCAAACTGTGGAAGGAGCCTCGGTGTCCAACGAAAGATGAATGGATAAAGAAGATGTGGTTTATGTATACAATGGAATATTACTCAGCTATTAGAAATGACAAATACCCACCATTTGCTTCAACGTGGATGGAACTGGAGGGTATTATGCTGAGTGAAGTAAGTCAGTCAGAGAAGGACAAACATTATATGTTCTCATTCATTTGGGGAATATAAATAATAGTGAAAGGGAATATAAGGGAAGGGAGAAGAAATGTGTGGGAAATATCAGAAAGGGAGACAGAACGTAAAGACTGCTAACTCTGGGAAACGAACTAGGGGTGGTAGAAGGGGAGGAGGGCGGGGGGTGGGAGTGAATGGGTGACGGGCACTGGGGGTTATTCTGTATGTTAGTAAATTGAACACCAATAAAAAATAAATTAAAAAAAAAGGAACAGGGCTGGGAGATAATATTTGCAAATCATATATTTGGTAAGAACATATTAAGAAATCTTACAACTCAACAAAAAAAAAGACAACCCAATGTAAAAATGGGCAGAAGGTTTGAACAGATATTTCTTCAAAGAAGATATACAGATGGCCAACAAGCATATAAAAAGATGCTTAACGCTATTAGTCACTAGGAAAATGTGAATTGGATTCATAATGAGATACCGCTTCATATGCACTAAGATGATTTTAACAAAAAGATTAACAGGTACTGGTAAGGATGTGAAGAAACTGGAAAGCTCATATATTGCTTATGGGAATATAAAATGGCACAAGCCATTTGGAAAAGTCTGACAGTTTCTCAAAAGGTTAAACATAGTTACCATATGACCCAGCAATTCCATTCCTATGTACATACCCAAGAGAATTGAAGACCCATGTCCACACAAAAAAATGTACATGAATGTTCTCAATGGCATTATTATAATAGCCAAAAGGTGAAGGCAAATCAAATGTCCAACAATAAGTGAATGGATAAACAAAATGTGGTATATCCACAGAATGGAATATTATTCAGCCATATAAAGGAATGAAGTACTGATAGTTGCTGCAACACAGAAAAACCTTAAAAACATGTTAAGTGAAAGAAGGCAGATACAACAGGCTACATATTGTGTGATTTCATTTATATGACATGTCCAGAACAGATAAATCCATAAAGACAGAAAATAAATTAATGGCTGCCAGAGACTAGAGCAAAGCAGGGAATGAGGAATGACTTATTATGGGTATGATGTTTCCTTTGGAGTGATGGAAATGTTTTGGAATTAGATGATGGTGATGGCTGTACAACCTACTGAATATACCAAAATACACTGAGTTGTACACTTAAAATGGTGAATTTTATGTTATATGAATTATACCTCAATAAAAAGATATCTATTACTTAAAAAAAATAGAAGATTCCTTTTCCTTTTTTCAGTCCATGAAGGGGAAATGGTATAGAAATAGGGCTAGAATGAGAAGGCTGGAAGAATACACAAAGCACAGTGTACCTGTCTCTAATTCACCTTAGGACAGTGAAACCATGAGAGACTCCTAATTCTAGGAAATGAACAAAAGGTTGTGGAAGGGGAGGTGGGTGGGCAGATGAGGTAACTGGGTGATGGGCACTGAGGAGGGTACTTGATGGGATGAGCACTGGATGTTATACTATATGTTGGCAAATGAAACTTCAATTAAAAAGAAAAGTACAGTGAAAAGAGATGGAAGCCGGCTCTGTATGAAGGAAAAAAGGAGTCATAGTCATAGGTGACTGGAAAGATGAAATCTCGGAATTATAAAATTTCCTCAACCCAAAGTGACCAAGTATGAGTATGACCTCTCCTTTTTTTTTTTTTTTTTTTTAAAGATTTTATTTATTTATTCATGATAGTCACAGAGAGAGAGAGAGAGGCAGAGACACAGGCAGAGGGAGAAGCAGGCTCCATGCACCGGAGCCCGATGTGGGATTCGATCCCGGGTCTCCAGGATCGCGCCCTGGGCCAAAGGCAGGCGCCAAACCGCTGCGCCACCCAGGGATCCCCTCCTTTTTTTTTTTTTAAAGAAATTTTTAGGTAGGAGAAGCTTTCTCATTCCTCTCCAAGAAACAATTGCCCAAAATGAGAAAGGACTAGCTTCCCTATTCTACATCCTTTGCATTCATCCTGTCAACAGATATTTATGGAGTATCTACTATGTGTACAACAAGACAGCTACCTATCCTTCCCTCCCTTTAAAGTTAAATGAAACTCCTACTCCTAATTACTCTACATTATAGAAGGGATGGTTCAGCTTTCTCTTACTTTTCAAGAGGCCAATCATATTTAGTAGGTTCAGGGTTGGTTCAGCAAGCATTGAAACAAAATACAGGAGACACAAAATAAGTTTTGAGAGATTATGTCTTTTGGTTAAATGTGTTGGATTTTAGATCTGATGGGACAAGAGAGTGCATAAGAAGTGGCTAGAAACACGGGTCTACAGTTCAGGGGACACATCTGGGCTAGATACACAGATAGGCGAGTAATCCACATCTAAGTGGTAACTGACATAATGAATGAGATTTCATAGAAACAATGTAGGGGTTATATGAAAAGAGGATTGAGCAGAGAATACCAGAAAGACCAATATTCTAGAAATGAGCAAAGAGAAATCAGAAAAAGGAGACTAAAGAGATCAGAGAATAGTGGCAATGGGGATGGTTTCTTAAATGTCAAAACACAAAGGAGTGTTCAGTGTTAAACCCTACAGAATGACCCAATAAGATTTGAAAGCAACCACTAATTAGGTAGCTATGAGTTCATTGATGACCCTCACAAATGCAGTTTTAATGAAATGATAATGAAATCAACTGAGACTTTCTTCAAATGTATTTCTTGGAAAATGAGTGCTACAGAATGCTTCTCTAAAACAGAATTTCATGGTCAAATAAGTTTGCAATAACATTGTGTACATTATATCCTCCTCTTTAAGAATCATAACAAGCCTACAAGAGAGTAATCTATTGGTGTTATACTCTACTGGAACCCATTGTTTCCCAAATTTCTTTGACTATGGAACTCTATCACATAATAGAGGACCCACTGACAGTTCCAGAAACTGGAGTCCTGCAGAACATTGTTTTCACACTCTAGAAAACAGAGTTCTAAGATTATGGTGGTAATATGGTAGAAAATAGTGTTAAAAACACAGACTCTAGAGTTAAATAGACCTAGGTTTGAATGCAGTTCTCTTACCAGCTAAGTGACCCTGATTAAGTTTCTATCTTTCTAAACCTCAATTTCTTAGTCTATAAAATGGGCCAAATAACAAAGCCTAGTTTGTAAATTATTGTGAGGGATTCATTTTGATAATGCATGTAAATAAAGTACTTATGTGGTGATGTAGGTAATAAAGTTTTTGTTCAATGAGGAGTTATGGAACAGATGGGACATAATTGCAACAAGGAAGGGGAGTATGAGAACAGGTTATGTGAAGATCTAGTAATGGCCTGGAAGTGGCAGAGAGCAGGTGAACACTAAGCCTCCCTCCTGACCCAGTAATGGGGCATAAAAAAGGCATATCCTCCTTAGCAAGGACTTCAGTGGGCTCCTGACTGGCTCAATTGAGTTAGTAGAGCATGTGACTTGTAGACCAACAAGATCAAGAGGATCTTGATCTTGGGGACATGAGGTCAAGCCCCACGCGGAGGGTGGAGTTTACTTTTAAAAAGGCCAGGAAGGGGTTAGCAAACAGCCAGGTTTCAGTCAGTAAAGAATATATTGATTCCAGTCTCAGACGTCAGTAAGATTTCATAGAATTTGCAATTTGCAAATTGCAGGGCAGAAGAGGCCTCTTAGAACAGCTACAGCCCTTGTCTAAGAGAGCTTTCTCCAGGTTGTGAAGCAGTAGGGCCTGGTCTTGGGTAGAGATGACCATGAAGTTTGAAGAGAGATACTAAAAGTTGTGGTTGAGAGATGTCTACAAGTATTCAGGATATTACTACAGGATTTGAATTTCAACAGTGTAAGTAGTAGCACAAGATAAACAATTTAAAAATCCATCAATAGAGCACACAGTATACAAATTATAATACAATCACCAAGAGAAATATTATGTAGCTATTAAAGAGAATGCAGTAGCTCTATACTAATAAGGAAAAATCTCCAAGCTATAACATTAAATTTTAAAAGGTAAAGGACGATGTATGTAATACACATGCATGCTATGCACACACACATGCTTATAAATGCACAGATTATCGTAGACTGATTCACAAAACATAGATAACAAAGTGATAAGGAAGATAGGGAGACTAGAGGCCTGGAAGTTTAAAATAAGAGGGAAATTTTGCATTATACATGTTTATGTTTCTATTTTTACACGTATTACTTATTCAAAACATTCTTTAGTTTTTTAATTGTTGAGAGTAGTGATGGTTCGGGAGAGGGCTGACAGATTATGAGAAAAAAAAGAGCAAAAAAGGTGATCTCCATGAGAGCAAAGAGGAGAGGTAGTAAAAGGTAGTCATACTCAGAGCGAAATCTTGAAGTTTAAAATTATACAAAGAATGCTTTCCTGATACAACTAAATCTAAGAGATGAGGTCCTCAGAGACTCCCCTTGAGCATCATTTTTCCCCAAGGAGAATACCTTTTTCAGAGCTTCAATAATAGCATGAGAAGGAAGTCTCTGGTAGGGAGAGAGTCGCAAATACAGAACAGTGCTTTGTGGGAGACAGTCGATTCATTCCGTCTTAATGATCTTCCCTGAGAAAATGCTGATCTCATCTCTCAGGCTGACCAGCTGCAATCTTGGATCCCATGAGATTGCTCCATTTAAACACGGGCCTTCTAATCTATTTGCTCAATTCTATCTCTGCTTTCTAAATAAGGCTCTCCTTCTTCAGCTTTCTTTAGCAACCTAAAAGCTTCTGTCAAGGCTTCCTCACGGCCTACCTCCATTTCTTCTCCTTCACTGTCCCTTCCACCTGGAACACCCACCCACCTGCTGCCACCACAGTCTCTGTTTCTAGAGCTAAAAGTCTCACCTCCTCCCCCAGATTTTTCTGCAGCTAAGCCAAATAAGGTACAGAATCATATCCATTCCACCCACACTACTAACATTACTGCAATGTCATCAAACACTTATTAAGTACATATGGCCAGGTACTCAGCCAGCCCAGATACAGAGATGACCTGTCTGATCTCTCCCCTCAAGCTGCTTACAGGAATGGCATAAGGGAGGGTGGGGGGGGAGCAGCCCAGGTGGCTGAGCGGTTTAGTGCTGCCTTCAGCCCAGGGCCTGATCCTGGAGACCCGGAATCGAGTCCCACGTCAGGCTCCCTGCATGGAGCCTGCTTCTTTCTCTGTCTCTGCCTCTCTCTTTCTCTCTCTCTCACTCTCTCATGAATAAATAAAATCTTTAAAAAAAAAAAAAAAAAAAAAGGAATGGCATAAGGGTAGCTAGGTTCCTATGGTAGTTCCTCAAAGTCTATTGAATGCAGTTACCAGCTGAGAAAGTACGAATGTCCCACAAATTTATGGGAAATAGTCATATCACAATCAAAGAAATCCAAATTAAAATAAGGGGATACCATTCTTCTGTCAAATTGGCAAACATTTTCTAAAATGATAATATTCAGTGTTGGTGTGGCATGTTCAAATACCGAAAGCACAAATTGGAAAAATCTTTCTGAAATCACATGCAGAAGTTTATCAGAAGCCTTTAAAAGATATATACTCTTAAACTCAGTAATTTATTTGAGAATCTACTTTAAGAAAGCCAAGTTAAAGAAATAATCAAAATCAACAGATTCATGCACAATGATGCTCATCACAGCATTATTTATAAAGAAATAGAAGTTGGTATAAAACATCAACATAATGGAATAGTACTAATCTATTAATAATCATGAAATCACGTTTTCAAAAAATATTTAATAACCCAGAATAAGGCTCACAAAAATAACCTAAGCAAGAAAAATTTTAAATGCACACACAGTATGGTCCAAATTCAGTAACTTTACATTTAATGTATATAAAAGTTATATAAGAAAACATAACTAATGCTAATATTTTATAGTTAGTAGGCTCTGGAAAAAATTAAAAATAGAATTAATTAAAACATAAAGAGGCACACAGAGACTTTGGTGAAAATACCAACAGAAATGTTGGGGCACCTGGGTGGCTCAGTCAGTGAAGCATCTGCCTCCAGCTCAGGTCATGATCCCGAGATCTTAGGATTGAGCCCCATTGTCAGGCTCCCTGCTCAGCAGGGAGTTTGCTTCTCCCTCTCCTCACCACCTGCTTGTGCTCTCTCTAGCTCTCTCTTTCTCACTCTCTTTTTCAAATAAATAAAATCTCTAAAAAGAAATGATGACAGACTTTTCTGGCTAGGTAAGCATCCATAAAAGGTTGGCTAAACACTCTGCCAGGTTCTATACTGGGCTCTAGAACATCAGCAATAAAAAGCATAACCCCAGCAATCAAAGATCTTACAAGTACATAGAAAAGTTAGATCAAAGAGTAAAAACAAGTAATTCCATTACATCATGGTAAATGCCAATCTAGAAAAAGTATGCACAGAGTCTGGAATCTTAACCCCCAAAACTGACAACTGACTGGGTTTTAAATGTAAGAATTTAGCTAAGTGGAGAAAGTATTCCATGCATGGTAAATAGCAAGCGCATAGTCTCTGAGATTTTGAAAAATATATAGTCCTGGATGTTGGAAATGTTAACTAAACAGAGTAGCAGAATGAAATAAGACCAAAATGGTATATAAGGTCTGTATCAGTGCTTTTCCAATTCTTTTTGTAGAGTATCTGGGTGTTTTGTTGTTGTTGTTGTTGTTGTTGTTTTTATTCCAACATGTCATGGACTGATATTTTTGGTCTATATACTACTCTATGAAAAAAGGACATTATCATGTGCATGGTATTACAGCAATCCAAATTGCCTCTAAATCCTCCCTTAGAGTACTTATTTCATCAAAGTAGAAACAAACAGTTCCTGGACTGGGGTGGTCCACGAACCACACTGGGAGTCGCACGGAGCTAGACAGATTATGAAGGTTTTATTTTATCATGAAGGCAATATGGAGTCACTAACGTATATTTTTTCTGATTTCTTCTTTTTTAAATCATAGTTTTACTAGATGATTCACAATCCTTAAAAAAAAAAAAGGTACTATTATTCTCCCCATCTTGTGGATTAGGAAAATGTAGCTGATTAACGTTAAAAAACTTTCTCACAATGATACATTGAGAAAGAAATATGGCAACCCATATCACAGGCAAGGGTTAATGTCCCTAAAACAATAAAAACTCCTGGGGATCAAAAGTTCAACAGAAAAAAAATGGGCAAAGAATACGAATAGACCGTTCACAAAATAGTAAATACTAATAGCCTTTACTTGTATGAAAACATGCTTTACTGTACTAAGATATGCAAACTTAAATTCTACTGAGACAACACTGCCTAGCAGACTAGCAAAAATCCAAAAGTTCAAACAAATCACTCTACTGGTGGCTTTAGGAAGGAAAAAAAGCACCCTCAGGACATTATTAGCAGGAGTATAAATTAGTACAGTATCTGTGGAAGGCAGATACCCTTTGAGGTAGTCATTAAAGCAGCTCATAAATATCCTTCTCTTTCTCTTTCAAGGTATATTATACTGTTTCACTTGAGGTTAAATATGGTTATACAATTTGCTTTATCCAGGGAAATGTGAGTAAAAGTGACATTGTATCTTCTAGGTGGAAGTTTTAAGAGCTAGAGTACAAGAGCTAGAATGCAATTTACTATGTTCTCTTTCATTGATCTTTTCTTTCACTATACCATCTATACTGACAATATCCTAGATGCAGGCTGCTCCATCACCCTGGACTGCAGAGAGAAGACAACTTAAAGCAGAACTCCTTGACATGCAGGATGACAAGGAGCATAAGAAAAATACACTTTTATTGTTTTAAAGCACTGACAAATGGAGGAAATGTAGCAATATTTATCAAATTTACAAAGGCATATATCCCCTCAAATATACTTGCAAAATGATGTATGTAAAAGGTGCTCGTTTACAGCATCGTTTGTTAAAGCAAATGACCACACTGTTAAATCAAATGAACCAAATTAACACCAAGAGAAGACTAGTCAAATACTTGCAGTACCTTCATACAATGAAATATCTGTAGTTATTAAGAAAAAATTCTCTTAGAATATGGAAGGATCTCCAAATGAAAAAACAAGATATTCTCAGGATGTATATCAATTTCGTTTTTAAAATAAAGTGAGAGGGTTACAACATATATTCATATTTTTTTGGACTTGCACAAAGCAATAAGAAACTAACAATTATTACCTTGGGCAGAGTGTTTAAGCGTGACTGGGTGGAACTTCCAATTGCTCAGGAAAAAAAAATTGTGTGCTGTACTTAACTTCCTACTGTCACAACCTCGATAAATCAAGCAAATCTCATGTTAAGTATAAATACCATACACCTGCCTCTATCTTAAATTGTTCTCACACCCTTCACTAAACTCTGGCTTATCTCTACCCTCTTGGCCATCTAATCAGCTTCCAGTTACATTACCTGTGTTAAGAATATATTTACTATTGTTCTCTTATTCAATTAAGTAGGAATGATTCTTAGTTACCCTTAAATAAACCATGCTTTTTCTCTAAATGATTCCAAGCTTTGCCAACAGTTTTTAGCTATTCTTTCTGAGACTCTGAATTGCCTCTTAAAACAAACACTTATTAGTGTTTGTCTCCAATATATTCTTGTTTTTCTCATTCAGAACTTTTTTGTGGATGTTATTTCTTTTACTTTCCTCTATAACAAAGAATTATAAGAAAATTAGAAATAAAAAATTAGTATTATAACATTGACTCCATAAATGTTTACTTTAAATGTTTATTTCATGTGAGTCTAGATCAACAGACTCCAAGTGTTTATGATTAGGCAGCCCAACCCATAGAAATATTTTTAGCACAATCTCAAACATATATATTTACTCATTTAAAACCTATATATATGTAACCATATTCGTACATTCATACATTATAAAAATGTAAAAAGTTTTTATAAAAGAAACAATCATTTAAGATTAATGATAAAAATATTTTTTGCTGTCACTAAAAATATTAGCAGTAATATTTTTAGTGAAAGCAATGTGATACAATATGCCTCATTATTTTTTAAATCCTATTTAACATTTTGTTATAGAATTATTTGAAAGTTTGGTTCTACATTCAATTATTTCAATACATGGTTTTCAAAGCTGTCAAAAAGATACAGATATGTCAGTCAAATGAAAGATGTGCAATTGGTTCCTACATAGCAATTTTTCAAAGATTTTGTTGAAATATGTATAAATAAGTTCTCATTTTCTCTGATATCTTACCAAATAGAAATATTTCTAATAAATAAATTCAAACCTCACTGAAATTTTTCATTAGAAATATTTTTAAGTATGTTAGTAGTTTCTTCCCAAGATTTTAGAACATGCAATTATGAGTTTTTATAGGTAACACTCATTGTTTCGGATTTAAAAAAGAACACACACACAAAAGAAAACATTTTCAAACATCTGTATTTAAAGCAGCTACCTTTTCAATCATTATTAAAACATTATCTTCTCCCCAAGGGTCCAATTAGCAGTGCTTATAAGAAGCTAGAACAATACAAGCAAAAAAAAAGGCGCAACAAAATAAATGGTAATGATGGATTCTAACTGTAAAATGTAATATCTAGTCCATGAGTCCATACTGATATAAATAAACTGATGGGAGAAAAAAGAAATCTCTTCCTTATAGAATGCCAACTAATGAATGTAGAAAGTATAATGGAAACAGAAAGTTCCCATTTGGCAACTACCATTAGTGGTGGTAGATTCAGATAGGAGTCATCAATGAATGCTTAGCTTGTAGGTAGGAGGCGACGAGGAGTAAGATATTGGCATAGTCTCAGAGTACACAAAACACTTATCAATTACAAAAGGAAAAAAGGTGCCTTGACAAGTTGGAAACCTGGCCAATAAAAACTTAACTAGGTGATTGAGGTTAACATTAAGAAGGGTAATACAATTCACTAAAAAGAGCCCAGCGTCAATTTTGTGTAATTCCTGCCAACAAAGCATGGCCCAAGTCTGAACATGAGGAAACATTGGATGGACCCCAAATGAAGAACATACTACAAAATAAAAGCCCTGTACCATCTGTCCAAGATAAAAATGAGGAAGTGTTCCTGATTAAAGGAAACTAAAGAGATATGACTACTAAATGCAACATGGCAGCCTGAATTGTATCCTGGACCAGGAAAGAAAAAATGGTATTGTTGAGACAGCTAGCAAAGTTTGCGTAGCATTTTGATGATGGTGTTGCTGTTGTTGATTTTTTCTTGTGGATGGTTACATTGTAGTTGATAGGAGAGTCTCTTGGTTTGTTGGGAAGTACAAATAGGACTATTTATGAGTAATATGACATCTCTCCAACTTTTTCTCAAATGGTTCAGAAAAGAATTAATCATAATGGAAGGAGGGTTTTGAAGCAATTTTGATCATGTCATCAATTGGGGCATCTTGGCAAGAAAGATTTAAGCATTCTTTATATTGCTATTTTGGCAACTTTCCCCTAAGTTTGTAATTATTTCAAAATAAATTATACTTTAAGTGTATTTATAAATGTGAGCATGCTTGCATTTTTAATATCTGCCTGGTATTATACTACTGACAGCCACTAATCATCATTTAAAAATAACCTTTCTGTGTATATCATAAAGGCCCTCTGTAATAGGCAGTCAGTGGCCTTAAACTGGGTAGCCAAGGGAGACAACAACTAACTAGAGGCCTTATAATAACTTAGGCCCTGTCCTAAGTTCAAAATATAATGGCCTCAAAGTGGCAATGGTACTGAAAATAGCATTTAACTTAAACTTCAGGCTCTCAACCCACTAGGTCTATTTGATTTCCATTAATCAGCATAGAAGGAAGCCAAAAGCCAACTCCCATCTCTTAAGACTCTAGCTTACTTGTCATGCATTTCCAAAAGCACACTATAAGAAGATGACTAATCACTGACTGCTTCTTTAGGACCATATGTCTCCCAATTTTAAAGGAAAAATTGTCCCAACTAGTACTAGAAAAACAGATTTCCTACCTCCTGCAGCTGGAGTCGAACCTTGGTAACTGCTCGGATCCAGTGAGCTCTTGCTTGGGTAAATGGTGAAGAACCATTCTCCTCAGGAAAACTTGTAACAAAGAAAATAATGTTTCTTAAAAATAGCCCAGGCAACAAGGTGACTACTCAAGCAAAACTGCCAAGTATCTAAAGTAAAATGGTTTGTATTCATGCCTAGACTTATTTTGTGAGTCAGGCCACTAAACAGAATAGTACTGAATAGCCAATGTGGAAAAAAAAAAAATCCTCTCTAAAATGACAACTCCTTTTAGCTTTTTATCCATTTCCTCTCTCCTTTCCCCTTTATTCACTCAACCAATGAGCCAAATCACTAGGATAGTTTCAGGATTCCAGTAAAAGTAATGGCAAGGGCCCTGAGTCAATGTTAGCACTGAAATTACATAGACATGTGAACTAACCCTTGCACCTTACCTCTCAAGACCACCGAGTCTCCCTTGGGCATTCTGTATATCATCCATCCTTAGAGCAGAATTTTGTTCTTACAAATCTTTCCTGCTCCACTAAGAATATTGGAAGGCTTATCATTCCTAGACTACATCAAAAACGCTAAGTAAAAAAGCACAGCTCTTTTCCTGCCATGGTCTTTTTCCCTGACCTGCCTTAGGGACACATTCAATGACACAACAATAATATATAACAAAGTAGCTTTGGGGCAGAAACACTAGGCTGTATTAGAACAAATCATCGCCCAGGTTCTTAACTGTGGAATACTGGTCAATTCTTGGTGATAAAGCTTCTCCTCTCTCCCACGGAGGTCTAGTGCCAAGGCAGCAACCAAGCATCCACCATTTAGATATCTGAAATATATGCTAGGCTCTGATGCCATCTAACTGAGTCAACTGTATTAAATAAAATACTGTGGGCACTGCTGACCATGATAGAACTGCGCCTCATCTGCATAGCTAGGATTTGAAAGGACATAACCATTGGAGGACAAAAACTCATGCTGGGCACTTCTGCTGCTCTACCAAGAACTCTATCTAGACAATAGTATCTGCCAAGTACAAGGTCTACAAAGAGCCATTTCTCAGTGGGTCATCAATCACAAATCTTGGATGTCTTGTCTATAAGATGAGCCAAGAGAGATGACCAAAAATCAGGAAAAAGGAGAAAAGAAAATAAGTTTGTATCTTCAGTGGTGGAGTAGATACACCAACAACCCTTCAAACTTTTACCACATATAACAGCACTTGCTGCTCTGATCTGTTGGTGAGAGGCTTTATTTTTAGGCCTTGAAATCTGAGAATCCAAGTCACACCTAGCTCTTATCACTCTACCCCAGTGATTTTCAACTGGGGGCAGTTTTGTCCCCTAAGAGAAATCTGACAAGATCTAGAGACATTTTTGGTTGTCACAACTTAGGGTTACTACTGGCATGTAACATACAGAGACCAGGGATGTCATTATACATTCCACAATGCCCAGAACAGCTCCACATAACAAAGAGTTATCTAACCCCAGATATCAATCATGCCAAGACTGAAAATCCCACTCTGCCCTAACCTATCAGCAAATCTACTGACCAATTTAGCTCAATAACAGTAACATTCAAACACTGTACTAAGATTCATTATAAGACTGTTAAAAAACAAGTTTAAAATTTTTCTTCTCATGGGTACCAATTAATTCCAGACACACTGTTAGACCTGAGGAGGCAAAAGGGTGAGATCTGGCTTTTAGACCAATTCTTTCTTAACTCTGTCCTGGTGTTCTCAGCCAGGAAAAACAAAACAAAACAAAACAATGTTCACATAAAAAGTTTAAACATTAACTGGCTGAGAAGCCTATTTCATCCAAAGCATCTCCTTTGAATGAAGTAAGTTGCAGGGCTTGGGTTGGTTCTAGACTCAGAGGCTACCATACATAAGTCCTAGTAGGCCAATAACTGCATATTCAAGAAGGCCTAGGTACACTGAAGCTAACTACAAAGAACCCAAGTGTTCTTCAGAGATCCTCAAAATATCTAGGGAATTATATACCAAAAATCAAAGGAAGCAGCACATAGCCAAACCTCAGTTTCTCAATCACTACCATACCCAGCTATAGCAAAACAAATGAAAAGCACTTACATCCAGCAATACCACAGGCAGATACTGAGGAAACCACATGAACTCCTTAAGGAAACTATCACCTACCTCTCCTGGGGGCCTAGGACGTGGTCTTTGGGTAGCACCAGATCTGGGGGAAGATGGGTTGTGGTATCTTTTTTCTTGTCCTTGGGTTCACACACTCTCCCCTTCTCTTCTTCACCTGTTACCTCCAAGGCTTTCTCTTGTTCTCCAAAGCCCACCTGGCCGTCTCTGGAGAAGCTGCCAGAGCTGTGGCATGAATGAATTGAATCCCTCTCCCGACGGTCATCATCTTGTTCGTGACACTGGTCTAGTTCACTCAACTGAGAGCTTCCTTGACTCACATTACAGGATGAGCCATACCTACTACTGCTGGTGGGGCTGTGAGAATGAAAGAAAGACAGGTGAGTACTTACATGCAAAGAGGGACCAGGACAAAAGTAATGGACAAATCCAGAAATAATGATTCTTTCAGTGGGAAGAATCACAAATAGGAGGTTTCTGGGAAGACAAGACCAAACTTTGTAATCTAGAAGAACTAGTTTCTAGTCAGCAGAAGCACAACAGGAAAAGCAACGCTGGGTTCTCTAATATTAACCTCAACCTGTGACAGACTTTGAAGCATACTTTTTCTTAATGTGATTTTTGTAAGTTGGATTGAGAATTATTAATATTTAAGTATTAAATATAAAAATACCCTCTTATTTATGCCTAAAATTCTTTACTCAGACTTCTAAAGAAACTTGTCCAGTGGCTGTGATTAAAGTTTTCTAATTTCCATAAGGCAAAATGGTGAACTCTACTCCCTTCTTCTTTTATTTACTAAATTGATGTCCCCTTTTCTTCCTCTATAATTATAAATGTGAATGTCTGTTCCTTAGGATGAGCAAAGGAGACTGGAGATGTTTCTTTAATTATCTCTCAGCTATCTACATGATGAGGTAATGGAAGCCATTGGGAGATGAAGTCTATGACCAAAAAAATTTGTCTGGGGAATGGTCTCATCAACATGAATGTTACAATGAAATCCCTGGCAGCACAGGCAATGTCCCAAAGATGAACTTGCCCATCTGTAATGGAGTTGCTCTCTGGACACAACAAAGTTTTGGAAAAAGTGGACAAAATCCAACTCCAGGATCTGGGTCAGGACCACACTAATGCATTTCTATACTTAAAGAGAGGCCAGCCCAACCCTTTCTCAACCACCTGAATTCCCATACCCTGGGAGGAAATTTGTGCGCCTGTTATGAGAGACAGCACCAATAGCAGAGAAAGCGCAGTGAATTATGATTAGAAACCATGATTAGGGCAGCCCGGGTGGCTCAGCAGTTTAGCGCCTGCCTTCAGCCCAGGGTGCAATCCTGGAGTCCCAGGATGGAGTCCCACATTGGGCTCCCTGCATGGAACCTGCTTCTCCTCTGCCTGCGTCTCTGCCTCTGTGTGTCTCTCATGAATAAATAAATAAAAATCTTAAAAAAAAAAAAAAAACATGATTAGAGCAGTATCCACAAGTTACTCCCTTGAGCCATATACTAAATTTAAGAGTCAGTCCTACTCAAGACAGAAGTTCTAGGTGATGATCTTTAAGATCTATCCCAGAATAGTTCACTGAATAGTATCACTGAATAGTTCTATCCCAAGTCAGGGGCCCTTCTTTCACTTCTGGTATCATGCTAGAAAGCCTCCATGCAAAAGGACAAAGAATTTCCTTGCCACAGAGTCAAGTCTTTAAAGGGCTTATGTTTACCCTTGGCCAAATGAAGATAAATCATTACTGTTTTCCAGTGATATTCTCCCTATGGATCCTCCCAATTACCTGGTATTTTCTGACTAATTTCTGATCCTTCATCCCAAGGCAGGCTGCTATGAATAGTTCCTAACACATGTGTGTACATGAATGCACACACACACACACACACACACACACACACACACACGATCTCTAAAACCAGCCCCTTTGGACAGGTTTGGGTGAGAAGTCATGGCAGCATTCTTAAACTGTACAGTACGTGGTGCTTCTTCTTAGGGGAAATAATAGTATCTTTTCCAAATGGACCCTGCACAATGCTCCAGAATAAAGAACTACAGCAAATGATAGCCCTGAGCTCCCATGACACTTTATTCAAGGCACTTATCAGACACCAGTCTCAAGGTACAAAATGGCAGACCAGAAAGAGCTATATAAACCCATGTGGAATATAGAATATAAATTATCCCAACCTTCGCATCTAGCATTTTACTTAATAACCTCATTGCCACTGGAGAAAGCATCTTAGAAGACTTGGAAAAGCACAGCACAGATCTCTCCCCAGCTATTAGAGATATAAGTGCTGAGGGCCAAGGAAGCATCCTAGCCTATCACATGGTTGTAATTAATATATGCCACACTACTACTTGCAGCCTCTTTCTGCCCTCCATTCTCCATTTCACTTTCACAAGACAGAGCAAACCAGAATGAGTAAATCCTAAGGCCCAGCCTTTCCTTTAGCAGTAAGTTCCTTCTCCCAATTAATGAATTCCATTTGGCTCTAGAGAGAGGGAAGAGGATGAAAAGACCCACACATTACTCCTTGTTACTTAACCCCTAGTTAACATGAAGCTCGGGTGCTAGAAAAGACATAGGAAAAATATAAAGCAGCCTATCATTAAGCTACCTCTAAGTCACTGCATCATAAATGGTCAATTCCTTAAAATCATTTATGATGCTTAGGTTGAAAACAGGCCTTTTGTCGGTCTTTGGTTCCTTGACGTCATGGAGAGTAATTGGTTGCTGTATGTTTGAAAGACAGTCAGTGCAAGGAGGCATCACCTCTTCCTCTTGTGTTTCTGGCTGGTGAAGTAACTCAGTAACAGTGCAGTGCTCTTCCTTATGACTCCCTGAAGGACAGGTGGAGCTAGAAAGGTTGCTTTTGGAACCCCAGTGTTCTCCAGATGCTGAAATTCCCTGCTGCTTTTCCATTTCTCCTGACTCTGAAAGCTCATGAGCACATACACTTGGCCTGGTCTCCAGATGCTCATAGGTCCCAGAGGGTTGAGTAGCTGGTTCAGCACTAGCCTCAGACATTTGAGAAGACTCTAAAGCTTTATCAGCCTCACTAAAATGAAGGTTCTGATCACTGCTGATAACTAAAGCTGGAGAAGAGGATTCTGCAGGTACTTGTTCAGGGCCTCCTTTGTTCTCTTTTGGCCGTGTGAATGAAAGATCCAGCTTCTTTCCAAATCTCAGTTTTAGATCACTTGCCATCATACTCCCTTTCCCATCACTACCTCCCTCAAATAGAGTTGACAACTTTTTAAAATTGGCCATTAAACCAGGCTCCGCTCCTCTATTACCAGAGGAAGGAGATGGGGAAAATAGAGAGCTCAGTGGTTTCCCATAGTCAGTGGCAGAAGATGGGAAATGGAGTTTTGGCCAATTGGTCATGTTTGGGATCCCAAAATGAGGTCTTGGCTGCTCTGTTTCCTGGGGGACTGCAGGTGGATCTTTCTGGGTACCAAGTATCCCATAACTTTCTTTGGCACAATACACAGGCTCCTCCAGTACAGGATGAGAAAGGTATCCTTGGGTTTCTGGTGTGGCACTCTGGCCAGCACTTGCATCACTTAACAGTGGACTACTGGTTTCCAGTGAATTGGTTGTCTGTAGTTCCAAGAAATCTTGGTTTGTGGAGGCTGACTGAATAGCTGGCTTTGCCTCAAGAGGAATAAGTGGCTGAACTGGAGAAGGAAGCTCTTCGGCAATACAGGTAGGATCTGGATCCAAATTCGATAGCAATGAAATATGCTCTGCTTCCAATGATGTCTCTGTATCTGTGCCCTGCAACAACCCCATGTCTCCTTCATCACTCAGAGACAATACTCCTTGCCCAGTATCGTCCCCTGAGACAGAAGGTATAGCCCCAATTGTTTCAGAATCTTGGGGTTCTAGAATATTGTCAGGAATATCATTGTTTTCCATTTCAGTTGTTAGTTTAGTATCATCTATCAGGGTCTCTGAGTCTGACTTTGCACTAACTACAGTCATTGTACCACCACTGAGAGTAGATTCTGAATTGAGTGTTGGAGAGGAAGCTTCTCTCCACAAATTTTCTGTAGGTACTGATCCTATAGTATCTCTGCAACTACCATTTTGAGGCTTTGCAATAGCTGGGACAGGTGATTCTTGTTTGTATGTCTCTGGTCTGGGACTTTTAAAAACTCCAAGTAACTCACCTTTGAGGGACTGAGATGATGCACCAGAAGAAAGGGAGAAAAAGGAGTTTTTCTTTGGAGGTTTAGGAGAGGAGAAAAATCCAGAGAAAGTTTTGGGAGGTTCAACTAAGCACCCAGAGAAAGACTTCACTTTTGTCACAAACCCGGAAAGCATCTCTACTGAAGAGCCCAACACTGATTTGTCTTCTTCTTTATCTGCCTCTCGGCTCTGGAAGTGCTCTGTATACCCTGGCTCCACAGAGGGAGAGGGTGGTTCTACAATCTCTGTTAAGACCTCATCAGGGACCTTTTCTAATGGCAAGCTCAAAGGGTCACTAGTAATTATTTCAATTTGGTGGTGGTTAGTGCAAGTGTCTGGACTGTTGAGCTTTTCAGTCAAATGGTTATCATGTGAAAAAGACTTGGCCAGTGAGCCACTAGGGAAGGCTTCCTGTATGAAAGTCTCTTCTTCATCAGGAGTTACCCCAAGGGACTCTGGACCAATGAGCAATGTTTCAGTCTGTGCCTGAAATTCTGGTGAATTAGAACCAATGTCATTTTGCAACTGATTCATCTGGATATCTGCTAAAGATGTCCCTGGTCCATTACTAGAATCTTGTTTTTCCTGATAGTCCTTCTCCACATTGAGCTCATCTGTAAGAGAAGTAACCTCAACAGTGTTGCTACAAGGATGCATTTGCTGTTCATGAACTCCCTCCTGGACTATGCTAGCTCTACTGCCACTAGAACCTTCTCTAGTCATTGTGCCACCCATGTCTACAAAAGCACTTGGCTTCTTAGAGGGCTGGGAAGTCACTGGAGCAACAGTTGAAAGGCTGTGTTTTTCCCCAGGAGTCTGCTGCTTTCCATCCAAAAATGACAAGTTGAAGAAACTAAAAGAGCTAGTATGAGAGGCATCCTTCTTGCTGCTTGAGTTAGTAGTCGAAAAAAAGGAAGGAAGTGTAAAGAGCCCTTCTGCTTGAGATTTGGTTCTTGGTAGAGTAGCAGAGGCTCTATTCTCAGATTTTTCAGATCCAGTCAGGAAAGAAAATATACTTTTTCTGGTTTGCAACTCTGGTTGAGATGAAGAGGTTGTGGCAGTTGAAAAACTACAGCGTTGATCAGAAAAATGATCTTGTTCCTTTGAATTCCTTTGGCTCGGAATATCAAAAGTTGGTTGATCACTTCTTGAAACTTCTGTCCCTGTAGACACACCACTAGTTTCTACTGAAGAATTTCTGGAAGACTCTTTGAGACAATTTGCTGAGAAAGACTGATTTGGTGATTGCTGGATTAGGTGATCTCTGGAAGGTACCTCTTTTTCAGTCAAATTATTACTCTGTATATCGGTAGTCGATGGTTCTTTTAGCCCACTGTCATCAATAGTAATCTGCTTGTTCAGACTCCTAACTCGAACCTTCCTTTTAGAAGCAACTGGTGTAGCAGGAAAGTTCCCAATATCCTGGTTAATTGCCTGTGGAGGATTAGGACTTGATTTGACTTCATCCTTATTAACCAAGGAAGAAACAGGCATATTTTCAGTTGTTTGTATAGAAGATACATTGGTTTTAAATAAATCCCCAAGAGTACCAAAAAAATTGGAAACACCAGGAGATTCATTCTTTTGTTGATAAGGTATCTTTCTATTTTTATCATCATTCTTTTCTAAATTTGGTGATCCTTCTTTATTCACCTGGGTTTTAAAGAGGTTCAAAAATCCAGATGCCTGTTTTCCATTTGATACTGTACTTACTGAAGAGTCTTCTCCCCGACCAAAGAGTTTCAATGCACTTTTAAATAATGTTCTCTCAGATTCTTTGGAAGACTGGTCCTGGGGAAGCTCACAGTTCTTGTGTTCATCCCTACTAAACTGTGATGCAAGAGGAACTGAAATAGAGTCAGCTGTAATGATTTCATTATCTTCCATATCTGATTTAGGCCGAAGAGTTGTTTGGCTTACCTGGACAACAGATTTTAACAAACTTTGTTTTTTCACATGAAAATTTTTATTTGAAGGGAACTCTTGCTTCATATTTTTAGTAAATTCTGGTCGTTGAACATTGGATCCTATTTGTCTTTCTAAATCCTTCTTGAGAAGACATTCTTCTTCATCTTGAGAGTTACTCTCTAATTGCTTATTCAAGATTAATGACTGAAGACCATCATTTGTGAGCTCTGCTAAGTCTGAATGCTGATCCATTTTCTTCATGACCAAAGACTCTAAGGATTCATTCTCAACAAAATTCAAAGTATTTCCAACCAAAGCAGAAAATAATGAAGTTACTTTGTTCAATGATGACATCTCTCCTGTTTGCTGTGGACTGTTAGTCATGTTTTCAGGATGAACCAAAGAGGTAGCTTCTTCAGAAGACTGAACCCAGTGGAAACTGGAAGGGTAAACAGATGAATCCTTTGCTAGAGGCTGGTTCTTATCATCCTCTATAAAATGATTTTTACTTAAGTCATGATTTCCAATAGTTTGGGGCTTATTTCTGAGATCCAATATGTATTTAAAGTCTTCAGAACAACACACCTTTTCTTCAAAAGATCCAAAATTTCCTTTAAACTTCTGAAGATTATTGCCTGAAAAATCTAATGGTTGATCCTTTTGGTCACAACTTGACTCTTCAAGTACTTGTGAGAAGGTTCCTAAATTTAGATACACTGGTCCTTCACCTCTTGGCAAAACTACAGATAAATCAAGAGGGTCATCAATTGGTTCCTCTTCAACACACCAGACGAATTCATCTTCCTTGTCAAGCACTTTAAAACTATAGGCAGAAATAATGCTGTCATCCAACATAATACTTGATAGATCATTTGTCTGTAAACCATAATTCAAATACTCTTGATAATAACAATCAGGCATAAATAAATATGCATACTGCCCAGTAGAATCAGTGAGGAGATAATACATATACTGACCATCATGGAACATATAATATCCATAATCCCCATCCTCTGATGGCCACCACACTCCATTTTCAAGACATGACAACCATTCCTGGTATTCATAACTAACACTTGAAAAAACAAAGTTTTCATCCATCCTTAATGATTCTTGTTCAACTATGGAACATGTAGTCTTCTTATAACCTGAAGAACAACTTAAGTCAATGGGCAGTTCTTCTAGTGAATTCTTAGTCTCATTAATTGGAAAATGAGAATTTCCATATAATGAGTTAGCTGCCCACATATCACTTCTTAATAAGTTGTCTTCATTAAATGCTAACTGGTCCAATGATTCATATGGTAAGTCATGCCAAATGACACTGTTTGGATTTGTTTTCCATTCCAAGATATTTGCATTTTGAGCCTTTTGGCAAAAATTTATTGCTGAGTTTTCTGAGTCAGGCCACAGGAAAACATCACCTGATGGGAATGTATTTTGATTCCACATATAATAAACTGGCTGAAGTTTTCTGGAATTTTTAGAGAAATCTTTTATATCAGAGTCCCATTTATAACAGAGAGGATTATTCACCTCTTCAAAAGCCTGACAGTGGTTTGACAGAATGCTAGTACTTAATATGGGTGGATTTAACTTGTTTGAATTTTCGTGTATTTTCCCCTTAAGAACATGGTGTGGTGTCAGCCTCTCAGCCATGGATTTCTCTAAGAGGCCTAGCTGAGCACTTGGAGCACAGTGAAGGACTCTGTTCTCAGAAGAGGGGCAATTATTTTCACTTTGCTGATTTTTCCATGTAGGAGGGGAATGATGACTATCAACCCAAATATCAGATAATGGTGTATTTTCTTTAGGTAAAGATAAAAAGCTTTTTATGAAGCCAGATGTTTCTTCTTTTTCAACATGATTCTTCTGGTTCTCAGGAGTCACACACAAAGTAACAGGGATCTCATCCAAGGATAAATGTTTATTTCCATTCAAACTTTTTATGTTGCCTGAAGACACAGACTTTGCTTCATCTGGTTTACAATCAGTCACACTGTTATTGGATATCAGGTTAAATATTCCAGAGAGTACGCCTGGGATATTATTCTTATGATGAGAATCATCATTTTTCAAATTTAATTCTTGTTGACTAGACAAGTTTTCAAGAGAAGAAAACTTGTTAAGCAGACCAGAAAGGAGGCCTCCTTGGGTTCTTTTCTTCAAAGCTTTATCTACAAGTCTGTCTTCATTAATCTCACTAACCAGGGTGGGTTTTGAAATGGGAGAAGTAAATGCTAATGAAGAGTATGACACTGTTAAAGGTGTCACTTGTGTAAGAGTCTTACTTTCTTCTGAAGAATCTGAAGGAATATATTCTTTGGACACAACTTCAGGGATGGCTGAGGTATCTCTCTGACAGGTATCTACTGCTGCATGGTCACTTGAATTTAATTTGTCTATATTCCCAAATTCCCCAAGATCATTATTAATAACTGGAACTGAATTAGACTTTACTTTATCAAGTGTGGCATCTTCAGGACAATTTATTTGATCATTTTTATTAAATGCTTCTGTACCATCAAATTTCCCTAAATTATTATGAATATGTGGAACTGAACTAGATGTTATTAGACTAAGTTTGGCATTTTCACGGCAGTTTCTTTGGATCTCTTCATCAATGGTTACTGCTGAGTCAGGAAAACTCTGGTCATTGACAGTGATACGGCTGTCAGTGAAAGGAAATTTAAACAAAGGAAAAATGCTTCCTTCCTCTCTTAAATCCTGCTGCTTTTCAGAATGACTAAGAACTCTGAAAAATGGAATATGTAGTTTTCCACTAAAAGAAAAGGAACGTCCATCTTTCCTAGGGCCCCTTTCCCATCCATCTTCCTCTAACTGGTGAATTTTCATAGATTCTGACACAGTTTTCTTTGAGCAGGTCTCAGGTGAAGTGAGCAAAAACTGGCTAAAAGATTTTCTGAGTGGCTCAAGAAAATCATCATCTCTAGTAACTTTGTCCTCCTCAATCGGTGTTGCTGAAGACTCTTTATTTGCAATTCTACTGCCAGTTATACAAGATTGTCCTGGAGTGTTTTTGGCACAGTTTTTTGGTTGATCCGGTAACAGAGACAGATCTGTACAGGATTTTCTTTCCAAGAGACTTTCAGTATCATTTTTTTTATTTGCAGAACCACCTAAGTTTGAAGGTTCATTGGTCGATTGGGAAGACAGCAACAAATCCTTACTTAGGGGCATTTGGGTTGAACCTGTAGTTTCTCCATCATTCCTATCAAAAGTGATGACATTACTGTCATTGCCAAGAGTGTCTTCCCTTTGATTTGACTCTAATCCACACCCAGTGACATTTTCCTTTCTTATTGGCTTGTTCTGGTCATCATCCTTTTTGGTTTCATCTTTTTCCGAAAAGATCTTTAATGGATTCAGCCTGCTGAAAACAGACTTTATAACTGAACTCTGACTCTGTGGAAGGGAGTCCCTTCCAATAGCCTCTGTTGCATCCTGAAAGCTTAAATTTCCAGTTTTACTACCTGTGTGCTCATTTTCAGAGGTTTTGTGATTTCTGCCAAAATCCTCATTATCAACTGCTTGAGAGGATAATGGAGATTGTATGGAAATATCCTTCCCCAGTACTGACTTGGCTCTGGGTTTAGATCCTGAATTAATCATCTCTACTTGATTAAGAGTTTCTGTTTTCTCTGGAACTAAATAAACCAGCTTTTCCACAGAGGTTGTTAGCTGCTTTGTGCCTGAACCCATTTTTTCTGTGAGTGAACTGAACAGAGAACCAACAGCACATTTCACTCCATTCAGCTCAGGGAAAAATATAGCCTTGTCTTTGTCATTCTTGACAATGGCTGAAGGTGCTTTTTGATCCTCAGGCATTTTGTGCTCTGCGTTATCAACAGTACTATTGTGTTTAAGTGATTTTTTAGTTTTTGGAAGGGAGCCAAATCGATTAATCTCTTCTTCCTTCTCTGCTAAATATTCTGACACTGTTTCTACCAAACACTGAAGCTCATCGATTGTATCAACATAGTCCTTCTTGGGTCCCTCAAGAGAGGAAGGGGTCATCTCTTCCATAGGGCACCCAGATTGATCTCCAAGTGTGTTTGCATCACACTTTAACTTTGGTAATGGGAATACTGGATTTGTTACATGATATTCTTCAGGAAAGCCTCCAACATGATGGACATCGGATGGATGATTTGTTGGTGACAATAAACCTTCCTGTTTATCAGTAAGAGGAGAACTCAGAAGTTCATCAGAAGTACTACTGGCAGAATCTTCAAGAATATCTAATGGAGTGAAATTAGTGACATATTGGTTTAAGCCAGATGACTTTTCATAGTTCTTAAAACAACCAGAAAGATCATAATTATGATTTTCCAACTTAGTAGTCCACATGCCACTCTTAACCACAAAACCATTTTTGTAAGGGCGTAAAATTGGATAATTTTGTTTCTTCTTTTCAATGTGGCAAACGTTACAATTTTCAGTGTTAGGATATGTACTTTTGAAGTTAGTCTTAGTTCCTGATCTATCATCATATGGTCGTCTTTCACTGCCTTCAAAATGACGGTATAAGGGTTTGTTTTTCCTTCTCCTATCTATTGTATATTTCTGAGGATATCTGGAGAATACAGAGGTTTCAAACTCAAGGTCAAAATTAAAGGCAGTAGAAAATTCACTTTCTTGACCCAGAGATGGTATCTTTTTCCGATTCTTACACTTCAGTTGTTCTTGTTGGCTGTAATATTTACCAGTTTTTGAAAGAGTTCTAATCTCTTTTGCTTCTGCTTCCTTTAAATTTATGTTACTGTTTTCTAGAAACTCTTGTGATATTTTCTCCTCTATCTCTTTATATATATTTTCTTGCTCTTCATAGTCAGTATCAGAGAAAGTTGAAATAACCTTAATTTTGTCATTTTTAGCCTGCAAGCCTTGTCTGATGTAAAAGAATAAAATTGGAGGAATAGTAAGGCCAAGAAAAGAGAAGAAACAGGGAAAGGGAAGAAACAAATTATAAAATTTAGTGCACATTCAATGAGAAAACTAAAATAATATAAGGGAAGAAACAAATTATAAAATTTAGTGTACATTCAATGAGAAAACTAAAATAATATAATAAAAATTACCATTCAGGCTGAAAAAATATGATAAAGAAATCTATATGTTCTTAAATCAGTATTAAAGTACTTTAGCCAAATAGTTTTTTCCACTTCAGAAAAAGAACAGCTATGATAATAACCATAGCTACTTGCTACCATGAGCTTTTTAGGATCCTTTTATTTTCCAAGATAGAAACAAAATGAAAATGTTTCCTCGATATTTAGAATGTATTTGCAACACTCAAGTTGAACTGTTAAGTATTTAACAAAAATATATTAAGGGATTTCAAGAGACCTAAGTTTGTTGATTAATATGGGTCTGAAAAGAAGTCAAGCTGATAACTTGCTGAAAGTTATTATTTGAGGTAGTATAGCCAAGAATATGGTCAAACATATTTCTTTTAAAAAGAAAAAATATATAGGGGTACCTGGGTGGCTCAGTCAGTTAAGCATCTGACTCCTGATTTTGGCTCAAGTCATGATCTCAGAGTCATGAGATTGAGCCCTGAGTCAGACTCTATGCTCAGCATGGAGTCTGCTTGAGATTCTCTCTCCCTCCCTCTTCCCCTCTATGCCTCTCTCCCTATTTGAGCTCCTGTGAGCGCACTCTATCTCTAAGAGACAGATAAACCTTAAAAAAAGAAGGGAAAAAAATACATAATAAAAATAATCTTTGTCAGAAGTCAAACCTTACGGTATCAACAAGAGCAAATTATTTAAAGCATTATAATATGCAAAATCTAAAAGCTATATATGCATTGAGGATCACAGGGAAATGAATATCTTTCCCTATACTAACACTAGAAGCTGTATTCCAACTTAAGTCCATAAATAAGATACCTGACCTTTCTTTCAGTTAGATCAGAAACTGCCTGCTTCCTGTGTACTCAAGTGGGGGTATACAGAGGACCTGTAGACTAAGTGCTTGTCGACTCATGTTCTTTATAGATTTAACATCCAATTGCATTCATATAGGAAATACAAACAAGATCATGGTGGTCACTTAGTCACTAAAAATCTTCAAGAGAGAGAGACTTGAAGAGACAGTAATAATAAGCTTCAAGAGATATTCTTTTGACCCCCTTCAACACTAGAGACACTTTGGCTATATATCTAACAAAGTCCAACTCTATTGTCAAACCTCAAATTATGTATTTTTATATAATTTATGTAAGATCCCAGTTATTTTGGACTCATTAGACAAAAGCCCATTTGGTTGAGCAAATCCAATATAACATTTTTTTACATGCAATTTCATTATCCTGCAGTATCCTCAAAAACTCAAACCAAACTAGCTTCAGCCTAGAAGTTTTTATACTTCAATTTAAATCAATACATAGCCATTGCTGTAGTGAATGAAGCTATTTATTTTTATACTTCTAATTTAATGGAAGATACTAAGAATGTGTTTGTTCCCTTAGGATTTTAAAAAACTAACTTAAGGATTTAGACCATCTCCAAGAACTTGGCATCTACAGTAAGAGAGAAGTTTAAAAATCAATGTTAGTGACAAATCAACTTCAAAAATTTTTAATGGATAAATATTTTCAAGAATTTTAGTTAAAAATGTCTATGATAAAAGGTTACTTAAAAGTCATGTAATTTTTTAAATGCCTGGGTGAATCAGTTGGTTAAGTGTCTGTCTTTGGCTCTGGTCATGATCCTAGGATCCTAGGATTGAGCCCTGCATTGCACTCTCTGCTTTGTGGGGAGTCTGCTTCTCCTTTCCCCTCAGCCCCTACCCAGCTTGTGCTCTCTCTTTTGAATGAATGAATGATCATGTAATTTTCTTCTCTGCTGGAGATAAAAAAATATTTACTCTTTAATCTCATTTCATATACTGATACACTAAAATCAAATTTATAGGGGATCAATTAAAAAATTTCTTAGGAAAAAATTTACAATTTAAAGTGTATCACTAATGCTCCTCTAAGTATTATTATAGTGGTAGCCCAGGAAATAATCAAAATAATAATAGGGTAATAATTAGGTAAAATGAAGTACTCTAGAACAGTATGTAGTCATTTAGGTTGATGTGCCATTATTATTGCTGGCTTACACATCTAATACTTGCAAAGGAGGGAGGGAAAAGTAGTGGGGGTTTTGCTGTTATGTTTTTTTCCCCTAAAGTAGGACAATATAAACAACTAAAATTAAAAACATAGAATATACAAACATTAAGGGGTGTCTGGGTGGCTCAGTTGGTCAAGAGTCTGCCTTCAGCTCAGGTCATGATCTCCAGGTCTTGGTACAGAGCCCCACATCAGGGGAGTCCCTTCTCCCTCTCCTCTCCACTTGTGCTTTCTCTCACTATCTCTGTCGCGATCTGTCTCTCTCAAATAAATAAGATCTTTCTAAAAATATGCAAATATTCAGTTAATAAACCAGCAAGGAGTAGAGACTAACTATTGTAAGATTCCTGGCATGTTTCTTCCTAGAATCAGATCATAAACAGTAAAAACTCTGTGATGGTTGATATAGGAAAAAAATTCACTGAAAATATTCTCAGAGATAATAGTAAACTGAGATAGGAATTTTAGTAACAAAAAGTATGAGCTAAACTGGAATGGTTTTTAAAATATTAACCTCCAACTAATACTTGATTCAAGCTAGGATCATCAATGGATGCTAAAATCAATGGGGAAAATGTTGGGGAAACTGAATAATGATACAATAAAAATAAAATAATCAATGTGATAGAATATTAACCCAGCTGAATCAAGGCAACATGAATATGGATGTTGATTATAATATTTTTCCAAATTTTGTTTGAATTATTTTTTAAACAGGGGGAAAGTCAGGTGAGTATATATTTGTTTCTATACTCATAAACATATGACAGTAGTCTATAGAAAGGTACATAGGAAACAAACAATGGTGGTGTGAGAACTAGGAGATAGGAAAGAGACCAAGAGGACACGTACAGGTGGGAGATTCTTCACTATATGTTATATTGCACCTTAACATTTTTTAAACCATGTTAATGTTTTCTATATTTAAAATTTTTCTAAAGTTCCAGCAAAAGTTATTGAATCTGCTTTGAAGACATCATCTGAAGTTCCCAGGGAAATATTTAGGTAGGAAAGGTTATCCAAACATTTAACACCTGTGATTTTCTTTTTTTAAATCTTGGTAAAGAGTGTTTCAGAATTGCTGGGCTGGGCAGAGGCGTGTGCTGTTTTTTTTTTTTGTTTTTTTTTTTTTTTTCAGTTATCTATCCTAAGTGAGCATGCTCTCACCCGTTGAGAATCACTGATCACAAAGAGAAATATTAATGACAGAAATATCTAAATGTGAATGTATAGCAGAGAAAAAAAAACTGAGATTCTAGACAAAATGGCTGTAGCTTGGACTATTATACTGCTATACCTCCACTACCACCTCAGATTAAAGCATCTATATTCTTAGTTACATCTTGGAAACTACATTCTAATAAGAGAAAGTGCTTTGTTTTCAATACCCACCTAAGGGCCCGCCGCTCTGGATAATCAAGATCGTAACTTTGCATGGAGTCATTGCAAGAATCCCGGGAATTGCCCTGAAGTAGCAGCTGCTGTGGCAATCGCATGGGCACAGGAAACTGGTGCACAGAAGCGTTGGGCTGGGAAGTTGTATGATAAGGAGGTGGGATGCTATTGCTGGTCTCACTGCGATAGTCACTATCCCGGTCATCAACAGCACTATCAGGATCTTCAAAAGCTGTGGAATAAGCACAGTCAATCAAGACATCCTCGCTTTACTTAGTTTTTTAGAATTTTTTTCTGCTTCTAACTCAAATAGCCACAAGCCTGGACCTTGAGAACAAGAGCAAGCTGAGCTGAATGTGAGCCAAGTGACCTCAAATCCATGTGGAAACCTGTTTCAGTTAATACCTACAAGTTTCTTTCCTTATTTAATAAGACAAGAAACTTGCTTTCATTTTAGTGTTGATTCCTAGAGGAGTTCTAAACTGTATTTTCCCAATGCAGAATTTCCTGGAATTTTTGTTCTCTAGCCCTCATAACTCTAATGAACAATCTGCTTTTAAATGTCATAGATTCTAATCCTCTATTATTATCAAAATGGGCAGAAGAGAAATTTTCATTTAGAGTTGGCTTGCTGTTTTTAGACTTTAAAAATACATGGCTAGGGACGCCTGTTTGGCTCAGCGGTGGAGTGTCTGCCTTTGGCCCAGGGCATAATCCTGGAGTCCCAGGATCGAGTTCTCCCTAGATGGAGCCCACTTCTCCCTCTGCCTGTGTCTCTGCCTCTCTCCCTCTGTCTCTCATGAATAAATAAATAAAATTAAAAATACATATGGCTGAACCCAATAAGCAAGTCCAACATCAGAAGGTGGCCAGAGAATCAGGAAGTTCAAAGCCAAGGCTCTGAAGAACCAAAAGCTCTAGATACAAATAAGAACAGTGGCTGCCTTTATTTAAAGTACTATGACAAATTTTATTTGTATTTTTTAAGGTAAGCTCTATAACCATTATAGGGCTAGAACTCATGACCCCAAGATCAAGAGTCACATGCTCCACCAACTGAGCCCATCAGGCACCCCAGAACAGTAGCATCTTCCTGTCTTGCTGCAACAACAGATTTTTCTAACAATTCCTATCAAGTACCTACACCCAGAGTCTCAGAATTTCCATCCAAAGTCTGGGTTGAAGGAGAAGAGGAAAATATAAGCACTAGGAATGGGATCTTGTTGACAATGCAGCCAAGTCTATCTAACAACAGTGACTATAATTTCAAAGAATTATTTCTGCTTTTCAGACCAGCACCCGCCTGGTTGGTTTTAGTCTTGCTTGATGATAGCTAAAATGACCACAGTTACAAATCCTGCCCCAAACAAAAATAAAAATATTTAACACTGTACTTAGAAAGGGAGCTCAACCTTAGAGTCTTTAAGGTTTATTTTATAGAGAAGCCATTTCTGACACCAACTCCATATGTGTATAATTAACAAGGTCCCAGATGTCCTGTCTTGCCAATTTCCTATTTGGCTCAGTGAGGAAAAGGAACATTCATTATCCCAAAATGGATATACTTTTAGCAGATGATGAACTCCTCATATCAGTAATTTTTTTTAAAAATCTTGGTAAATTATGTAGGCAGTGAGAGCCTTCTGAAGACCATAAGATTAGGCTTTCATAATTGCTTGTGTAGGAGATAAGAACCTGCATCCATGTAGTGGAAATGGAAAAGAGCTGATGAAAAAAAAATCTAGACAAATGATAAAATGTGGGGACAAATGGAAGGTAACAGGAAAATGACATCTTGGCTTGCAAATCAGACTACCTGGTAGATAATAATTCCACTAAAAGAGATGAGGGGGCACAAACATGTGGGTTTTACAAGCAAGGGAGAATATGTGAACACTGGATTCCAGACATTTGTGGGTATAGCTGGGAGTACAGATAGATCTCATGAGCTTTTCCCTTTTGAGTTTAAGGCAACAATGTGAACATAAGAAGGAGAGTAATCAGAATCTCAGGAGAAAAAGTCAGTATGAGAAAGAGGCTAACTTCAAGTGGTCAGGAAAGGTACTTGTCAAACAATAGGGGATGCAAGGCATTCTGCTCAGAAAATATTCTGGTCACATATTAGGGGGAAAAAAGAAAGACTTCAGGGGCATTGGTTTCAGATCTTGATGTATTTGTTGTTCTGAACACTAGAAAGAAAGGATCAAGGGACAAAAACCAGTATGTCTTTCAGACTTAATTCTTTCTGAACCCACAGAAGGAGTCAGTGTGAAGAAGTCAGATGGATTTTTCATGCATACAGATGAGAGAGCTGGGGCAACAAAGGAGACAAAGCTGAAAGTCTTTTTAAATTCCAGCAGAAGTATCAACACATAACCCAGAGAACCAAAGAGGGAGCAATGATAGGCAATCCCACTGATTATGAGGCCAGTCAGAGTTAGGAGCATTCATGATCCAGAGCCATAAACTATGATGGATGGACCCTTAGTTTTTCACTGCATCTAACCTGTTACTCCTAAATAATGCTCTGCTTTTTTAAATTTTATTTTGCTAAGGTAAGGGGATAATACTCCAAAACTTTCCTAAAAGCTGACAATATTTTTATACTAAATAAATAAAGGGGGATCCCTGGGTGGCGCAGCGGTTTAGCACCTGCCTTTGACCCAGGGCGCGATCCTGGAGACCCGGGATCGAATCCCACGTCAGGCTCCCAGTGCATGGAGCCTGCTTCTTCCTCTGCCTGTGTCTCTGCCTCTTTCTCTCTCTCTCTCTGTGTGACTATCATAAAAATAAATAAATAAATAAATAAATAAATAAATAAATAAATAAATAAATAAATAAATGGCAAATATTAAATAAAGTGTTCAAGGAAAGAAGAGGTTAAGAGTAGAAGAGAATATGAAAAGTAGAAGAGGGGACAGGAAAAAAGGAAATACAAAAAAGTGAGGTGAGACAAAGAGAAATAAAAAAAAGTAGATGAGGGCAAAGACCAGATTTTTCTCCCCTGACATCATCCCTGAACTCCCTAGAAAGTAACCCTCTTGGCACCACCAAGGCTGATTAGAAACTAACAAGGGAAATTAAGAAAGAACCTTGAATGAAAAAATTGTGCTTTTGCGGCAGCAGTAATAATCCCTTACTGGCTCTACTCTACTCCATCACACCACTACAGTTAAAACAGAAAAATCCTGGCTTCACTGAAAAAGAGAACCTGAGTGCAGGTTTGGTTACTCAGTCTAAGAAGGACTTGTGAGCTAGCTTGAAGGTGAAAATTAAAAAGCCCTTGGAAAATTAAAAGGCTGGGAAAATTAACTCATTCAAGTATTTATTGGGTGCCTATAAGTACAAGGCTAAACACAGAAGATTCAGAGTACAGAGTTGGTCTGAAAGGAGAGAGAAATGGATACAAATACAAGAAAGTAACTATCATGAGAACAGTATAAATCAAGTGCTATGTGAGTTGAAGGCAAGGTCACTTCCAATTACGGTAAGCAGGGAAAGCTTTATGGCAGAGACAACTTTAAAAGACTGGTAGGTTTTCAACCGGTGAAGTTCAGAGGGGGAGGGGAAATACCTTCTAGAATCTAGATAAAAACAATGGCATGAGTAAAGACCCAACAAGGTTTTTTTTTGTTTTTTTGTTTTTGTTTTTGTTTTTTTTTTTTTAAGAAACATTTTGTAGCTCATCTGGCAGGTGCATAAAAGGATATGGAAGGGAATGCTAGAAAATAAACCTGGGGAGAGTAATCTAATCCGGGGCAAAAATGGGCCCCAAGTATAGTGCAGTCATTCAAACAATACTGAATGAAATACTGAATAATGAAGCTTTCTGGTATGTCCTATTCCTGGATTGAATCCCTGTCTTTAAATCCAGAGTACAGGTAGAACTTCATCAGCCTGAGTAAAAAGGCAAGAGAATTCAAACCATTCTTTTCTATGGCTTAGTTATTTTTTTCCTACTTGAAACCCTAAGTTATCTCAGCTCTCTTAGGCTGCCTTTCAGCAGGTTCCTAGTGGAAACACTCAGGATGCAAATCACAGAAAGTACAAATTCATAAGAAATTCCAGTGACAGAACAAAATTTGGCTCCTCTTAGCACCTGCTGGATACCTAAGAACTGGGACTCAACCAAATTCCCTGTAAGATGGGTAACACAGCCAGTAATGTCAGCTTAAGGTTGTGTATCTTGCTGGAAAGAACTGACTGCCCACTCAAAGCTGTAGAATGAAGCTGGCCTCCCGCCTACCTGGGGCTTCAAGGAAAGTCAAACCATGTCCTCAGTCTCCTGTTCACAAAAATAAACTTCCAGAAGGAAACTTCTTCTAGTCACCCCATTCCTTATCCAAAAGACCAAAGGAGAGGGTTCCCTACACTAGGTGCTGATGGTATCACTTATCCCTGGGAAGGAAAAAAATCAAGAGATACTGCCAAGATTATAATTGGGACTTGGGTTGAAATCTCTCTCTCTCTCTCTTTCTCTCTCTCTCTCTCTCTCTCTCTCACACACACACACACACACACACACACACACACACACACACACACACACTGTCTTCAAAAAACCCAGCCTAAAAGGATATAACATTCCTTGCAAGTAATGGTCTTTGAGTTTTAAGTAGGGGAGGAGAAAGGAGTGGAATTATATATGCTTGTATGCATGAATATCTAGCTTCATAGTTCAGAGGGAGTGTGTTAAAGGGTAAAATCAAGAAAATTATAAGGAATTCAATTTCTTACGTACTCTGCTGCTCTCCCCAGCCCAAATAGGTCCAGTGACCTAAGAAAACCGCAAATGGTAGCAAAAAAGAAGAGTGACAGAGACAATTTTAGTAATAATTCAAAGACTGTTTCCCCATCCCACCAATGATTATACACCTTACCATGCTTGAACCTGCCCTACTTGTATTCCATTAATTTTACATAACATGTAGAGAGCCTTCTGCAAGGCTCTATCTAGCATGAGCCTTCTACCAAGCATGAGACAAACCTACAAAGTACTCTTGTTCTAATTTACTATATAGAGAATAACAAAAAAACTGCTTTTACACTCTTTTTAAAAAAGTTTTCTTTATTTAAGTTACCTCTACACCCAATGTGGGGCCCAAACTCAGGACCCTGAAATCAAGAGTCACACACTCCTCTGGCTGAGCCAGCCAGGCATCCCTGCTTTTACACTCTTAAAACTCCTTCTAGCATAGGACTCAGAACATTATCGTTTAGGAGCTGATATACTCTTCCCTGTTCAAAATGACAAAAATTCAATCTGTCTTTAAGAAATCCTTCCTGTATCTTTGGTCACCAAACCAAAGAATGAGAATCTCAGACCTGACACAGTGGAAAAGAGAGTGATTCCCTTGTCTAGGAGCAATGATATCTAATTTTGATGCTCTCTACTGAAAATTAAAAGGCCAAAGAATAGCTTTAACATCTAATCTCCCAATATGTAATAAAACACTGTAGCATTCTGCTCAGAATCACTTTTTTCTAACTGCCTATACAATTTAATAAAATCCAATAAATACAGAAGCTTTCAACGACAAGAGAAAATTGAACACTTTCTACTCATTTTTCAAAATAAAAAATTCAGTATTAATTACATTTAAATCCTATTCCATACCCAAAACTGAATTTGAGGCAACTAATGTCACACTCACACACACACACACACACACACACGCACACTAAAAATAGGCCTTTATCCCAAGAAACCAGGAGTAATTTAGCTTCATAATTAAGAACATGAGTACTCAAGCCAAACTTAAGTTCTTCTAGCTCTGTCACTACTAGCCATATGGTCTTGAAAAAATTACAGATATTTCTTCAATTGTAATATGAGAATATTATGAGTCTCAGCTACCATAGGATTTTAAGAGAAAATGCACGTAAAGTACTTAGTACAGGTCTCTGGAACAGGGCAAGCAATTGGTATTTTTTTGTTTGTTTTTTTCATGTTGCCATGTTTTTGCTTGCCTTACAGGTTCTTTAAAAATAGGTAACAGGAAGATCCACACACTAATATCTGTTGAGGGATTGTCTATGTCTGGGTTAGAAAGTCCTCAGAGCTCTGAGGGTGCAGTTCCCTTCAAAATTTGCAGTTAAGACTCAAAATTCTGGAAGCACTGAATAATGCCAACATAGGCTGGTTTCATTACCTGAGCCAACTCCCAAACCTGGGGATAAAGGACTACTAATCGGTCATAGTCCATTTAATGTAACTATACACTAAGAGTTTTCTTCCTATACTTACCTTCCTCCTACTACCTCCATCTCTTCCTATCCCTCAGAAAAGATATGTTGACTTACTGTGCCATTTCTTAAATTTTAATAATTTATCTAACTTCCTAGCCATAGAAAAAGAAGGAGTTAAAGAGAAAATTCTCCCAGGCTACAACATAGTTGCCATAACAACTCTGGGAGAGTAATTACTTTGCTTCCTTAAAAAGAAAGAAAAAAGAAAAAAGAAAGAAAGGGAAAGAACCGAACTTTAGAACATGCCTAGCAACCTAGATTGCTCCGGGCAAGTGACAATGCTGCTTCTCACTGAAACTCTGGACCCAAAGAAGCCTCTCATTGCAAGACACTGCCTCATCTTTGAATGCATCACAGCAGTTCCTTATACATAGTAGATGCTCAATAAGTATCTTATAGAACTAAATCAAATGATTTGATTCCACTCCCTAGATCCAATCCCAAGCCATGAAAATAACATGCTCTCTGACCAACCAGTTCCCTATTGTCACTTCAGTGTGGTACCCATTATAAGAGAAAGAACATCAGTTTAATTAAGCAAGTTTCCTTCCTCACTCTAAAAACACACTAAAACATCTCACTAGCCAGAAGGACAATTACTGAGGATAGTTAGATTTTGCTAGGTGTTAAGTACCAATAAAGGGGTTGAAGGATGATGTTCCAGGAAATGTAAATCATACACACAAAAGCACATTCAGTGAACTTGCAAATAGTTCTAGCATATCTGAATAGGACACTGAAGGGTTATGAAAGAACTTAATCAAAGGAAGTCCTAAGTAATGGTTAGAAATTTAGTAATGTTAGGAATTTGATGTTATCTGGAGGTTAATGCAGAGCCATCACAGCTTTTTTTTTTTTTTTAATTCCAGGATAGTTAATATACAGTGTTATATTGGTTTCAGGTTTATAATAAAGTGATTCAATAATTCTATACATTACCCAATGCTCATCATGACATCAAGTACACACTTAATCCCTTTCGCCTACTTCACCCATCCTCCATCCACCACCCCTCTGGTAACATCTGTTTATTCTCTATAGTTAAGAGTTTGTTTTCTGGATTATCTCTTTATTTTTTCTTTGTTAGTTTGCTTCTTAAATTCCACAAATGAATTGGTATAAAGCATGGGAGAAATGAATCAGATTTGTCATTTTAGAGGATCATAGTACAGTGTGGCCACAAGTTTATAGGATACGTGGACTGGAGACTGGTGTCAGGGAGGCTGATAAGGAAACTACTGTACTCACCTAATGATGGATTGAACTAGGAAAGTGGTAGAGGGAGTAGAATAGATACATTCGTCAGATAAAATCAATAGGATTTAATAAGTAACTCAATGTGGAAGCTGAGGAGAATAAAGCTGAGGAGACTAAAGGAGAATAAACAATTTTAGCTTGAGCTATTAGGTGGATATGACACCATTCATCAAGAAGAGAAATACAAGAGGGGCAGGTTGAAAAAAATTATGAATTTAGTGTAAGATTACTGGCTGTGAGGGGATCCCTGGGTGGCACAGCGGTTTGGCGCCTGCCTTTGGCCCAGGGCACGATCCTGGAGACCCGGGATCGAATCCCACATCAGGCTCCCGGTGCATGGAGCCTGCTTCTCCCTCTGCCTATGTCTCTGCCTCTCTCTCTCTCTCTGTGTGACTTCATAAATAAATAAATAAATAATTAATTAAAAAAATAAAATATATATTTAAAAAAAAAAAAAAGATTACTGGCTGTGAGTTACCTATGAGGTATTTCAAATGAGTATATCTGGGAAGACAGCTGGATATATGGTTGTAGACCTAAGGAAAGATATGTGGAGTTGTAAGTTTTCAGAATACAAGCTGCCATGAAGACAGATTTTTCTGCTTTGTACCCTGCTGTATCCTTACTGCCTAAACAGTGCTTGGCACAATACAGTAACTCAACAAATATTTGTAAATTAATGGATAAAAATTAAAATGTAAATATAAAAAAAACAATGAGGCAGGGGTACCTAGGTGACTCAGTTGGTTAAGCGGCCAACTCTTGATTTCAGCTCAGGGTCATGTTCTCAGGGTCATGTTCTCAGGGTCCTGGGATTGAGCCTTGCATCAGGATCCACATTCAGCAGGGAGTCTTTTTGGGATTCTCTCTCTCCTTCTACATCTGCCCCTCTGCCTCTTTTCTCTCTCCAAAATAAATAAGTCTTTTTAAAAAAATTTTTTTAAATGAGGCAGAATGCAGGATAAAGAAAAAGACTGTACAAAGGGGATCAGGGGGAATCTACAGAGTAGCCATATTTAAAAAGCAGACAGATTTTTTTTTTAAAAAGCAAAGAAAGAAAGAAAAGAATAAATGAATGAACCGACAAGACAAAGTGTTGGTGAGGCTGTGGACACACTGGAATTCTCACACATGGTGGGCAAGAATGCAAAGTGGAAGGCCTCTTTGAAAAATAATCTGAGCATTTCTTATTAAGTTAAATATATACCATAAAACCCAGCATTCCCTCTCATATGTATTTACCCAAGGGAGGAGGGGACATGTTACATAAAATCCTATACATGAATGTTCACAGTTGCTTAATTCATAATAAACTGTAAACAAAGATGTCCACCAGCTGAAAAGATAAACAAACCATGGTATATCCATATAATAAAGTGGTATTCAGGAATAAAAAGTAATGAATGGACACACACAGATGAATCTTAGATGCAATATGATTAGTGTAACAAGCCAGACTCAAAAAGCTAAATATAATATGATTCTACTTATATGACTTTCTGGAAAAGGCAATACTACAGGGGCAGAAAACAAATTACAGTTTTCATGGGCAGGAGTGAAAAGGGCTGACTACAAAGGGGTTTAGAAAATTTTTAGAGTTGACAGAACTGCTTTATATCTTAACTATGGTTGTAGTTACAAAACTCTGTTGTCAAAACTCATAGAACTGTATACTAAAGGGGAGAATTATTTATTCTATGTAAATTATACCTTAATAAATCTGACTTAAAAAAAAAAAAAAAAGGAAGAGTCTATGAAGGAGGCTGGGAAAAAGCCAGAGACGAAGAAAACCATAGTGGTGTGGTCTCTGAATCAGAAAAAAAAAAACAATGTTTCAAGGAAGCAGTGGTTAATAAATGTCAAGTGTTATGGGATAGTCAAAAGTGAAAATGGTGTACTGGATTTAGAAATAAAAAGGTTACTAAAAACATTAATAGCAATTGTAACAAATGAAAGCTGGAGTATAGACTACTTAGAAACAAATGGAAGCACATACAATAGAATAAGGAGAAAGAGATTCCACAATTCACACAGTAAAACACTGAATGTGAGCAAGATGGTAGACGCTGCTTATCAAAGGATGCCAAAAAGAAGCAAGCAGAGAACAGACAATGGCCAAACGTGTTACACACAAAACTCAGTACCTTAAGAGCTTCTTACAAAACCAGCAACATACTCAAATTGGGTATTCACAATTTTGGCCCAGGGCGCGATATCAAATGTGTGTCAAACTGACAATTTTAATGAGCATGCTAATGTTTCCCACCTCCCTAGAGCCTCAAACCTCTTTAGTTCACATATTAACAAGTGAATAACCAATTACACTGCAGCTCAGTGGCATCCGATGCTTAGAGTCAGGCAGTCTAGAAAACTAGAGCCTCCAACTGGCAATGACAGTGTATTTACAATGTTGTGAGTTCTATGCAGATTAGCTTTGCGAAGTGTACCTCAAGCCCAAAACTCCAACACTTAAAACTCCCAACACTTCAAAACCAGAAGCCACAAGACCATTCCAAAAGTCCTCTCTACTTTATCTCCCATGCCCAATCCATCAACAAGCTTAATAGTTAATTCTACTCAAGTCTCCTTCTTCAGTTGACAAAAAAAGACAAAAAAGACAAAAAAAAAAAAAAACATACAAAACAAAACAAAACATCTCCTTCCTCACAGGTTTCACAGTCCTTATCAAGAACCTGTTACCTCATGCCTGAATTATTGCAGATTTTGGCAGGATTTATGACCTTCTAATCTCTGTCCCATTCAATCTACTCAGTGCTTAGTGCAACTAAGCACTAATCTCAGGAACTAATTTTCCTAAATCCAGCTTCTAATCACATTATTACATTAAAATTTTTTTCTTTATTTAAATTCAATTAATTAACATACAATATATTATTGGTTTCAGAAGTAGAGGTCTGTGATTCATCAGTCTTTTTTTTTCTTTTTTAAAGATTTTATTCATTCATGAGAGACTCAGACAGAGAGGCAGAGACATAGACAAAGGGAGAAGCAGGCTCCTCACAGGGAGCCTGACACAGGACTCGCTCCCCGGACCTGGGATCACACCCTGAGCCGAAGGCAGATGCTCAACCACTAAACCACCCAGGTGTCTCCATCAGTCTTATATAACACCCAGTGCATCATTACATCATTACATCACATGCCCTCCTTAATGTCCATCACCCTATTACCCCAGTCCCCCCATCTCCCTCCCTTCCAGAGACCCTCAGTTTGTTTCCTATGATTGAAAGTCTCAGGGATCCCTGGGTGGCGCAGCGGTTTAGCGCCTGCCTTTGGCCCAGGGCGCGATCCTGGAGACCCGGGATCGAATCCCATGTCGGGCTCCCGGTGCATGGAGCCTGCTTCTCCCTCTGCCTATGTCTCTGCCTCTCTCTCTCTCTCACTGTGTGCTTATCATAAATAAATTAAATTAAATTAAAATTAAAAAAAAAAGAAAGTCTCTTGAGTTTGTCCCCTCTCTGATTTCATCTTGTTTTATTTTTTCCTCTCTTCCCCTATGATCCTGTTTTGTATCTTAAATTTCACCTAAGAGTGAGATCATATAATTAGCTTTCTCTGACTTATTTCACTTAGCATAATATCCTCTAGTTCCATCTATGTTGTCGCAAATGGCAAGATTTCATTTTTTTTATTGCTGAGTTGCATTTCTTTATCCATTCATCTGTTTTAATTTTTTTATTTAAATTCAGTTTGCCAACACATAGAATAACATCCAGTGCTCATCCCATCAAGTGATGTCCATTCATCTGTCAATGGACATTTGGACTCTTGTCATAGTTTGGCTATTGTGGACATTGCTGCTATAAACAGTGGGGTGCAGGTACCCTTTCAGATCACTACATTTGTATCTTTGGGGTAAATACCCAGTAGTGCAATGGCTGGGTCCATCACTACTCTTCTAATAATTTATAACCACTATGCATAAAAGAGTATATTTATCTTCCCGGTTTTCAAAGTCCTCTATAATCTGATACCAAATAAATATCAAATCACACTGCCAACCATTCCCCCAAAACAAAGTCATTATTGGCAAACAGGTATTGTCACAGTTTCTATGCCTGCCACACTTGGGAAATAGAGGAATGAGCCTGATTTCCCCTATTTGAAGCTGGAATGTCCTTCATTTCCATTCCTTGTTGGTATAATGGAAATGGTTTTGAGTTTTGGAACCAGATAAATCTAGGTTCAAAGTCATCACTTACTAGCTGTGTGATCCTAGGCTAGTTAACTTCTCTGCCCTTGTATTCATCATCCATAAAAAATGAAGAGTAATACCACTTACCTCTCAGATTTGCATAAATCTAGAAAATCATGTATGTAGTATTTAAATCCATGTGCTAGACAAATTATAATTACTCAGTAAATGTTCCTTATTCTCCCTTATTTGGCTGGTTACCCATTCTGAAGTTCCTGTTAAGCATTTTTCCATAAACAATGCTCAATGACTCTAGTACAATGTCTCTTAACAAAACAAAAATTATCTGCCCATTTCTTAAAAAGTTAAACACACATCTACCCATATGATCCAGCCATTCCACTTCCAGGTATCTAACCAAGAGAAATGAAAACATAAGATCATGAAAATGTTCATATTATTCATAATAACTAGAAACAATCCAAGAGCCTATCAACAGGTGAATTGATAAATTACAAAAGGCATGAGAAAAGATTTAGAGGTTAAAAAAAAAAAAAAAAAAAAAAACCAACACAGAGGTAATGGAAATGTTCTACATCTCGACAGTGGTGGTAGTTTCACTGGTATATACATCTATCAAAACTAATGCAACTGGACCCTTCACATGGGTGTTTTTTTGTGTGTATATATCTCAATAAAGTTGATTTTTAAAAAACACCCACTTTAGAACTTATTTTATTGCTTGCCTTTATCCAATCCATCCATTCCTAGCCTTGGTTGTAAGTTTTTTGAGTGTAAGATTTAAGTTTTATACTTCTTTTATATTCCTCCTAATGCCTGGCACAGAAATCCTATACTAAAGGAGATAATAACTGAATAAAAGCAGGTTCCTCTTAATATTACAAAGCAGGGTCTTTAAATTTTAATAAAAATTACTTGACTGGATGCCTGGCTGGCTCAGGCAATGGAGCGTGCAACTCTTGATCTTGGCGTTGTAGGTTTGAGCCCCACATTCAGTGTAGGAATTACTTGAAAATAACATTAAAAAAAGAAGAAGAAGAAGTGGTGCCTGGGTAGCAGCTCAGTCAGTTGAGTGTTTGATTCAATTTTAGGCCAGGTTATGGATCTAAGGGTCATGAATCGAGCTCTGTCTTAGCTCCACACTGGGCATGGAGCCTACTTGAAATTCTCTCTATCCCTCTTCTTCTGCTCCTCCCCACTCAGGTAGTGCTCTCTCTTCCTAAAACAAAAATAATAAAAATAAATAAAAATAAAAACACACTTTTTTAAAAAATTGAGACTCGTTTATAAAATACAGATATCTAGACCCTAAACCCAGAGATTCTAATTCAAAATGCCTGAAATGGCTTAAGAATCTGTATTTGTTGTTGTTATTGGAATCTGCCTTTTCATTAAGAGGCTGAGGACTCTCCTGCCAATGATTTTGAATTACAATTTGAAGAATACAGCTATAGAATTTCCTAGATGAAAAACGCTTCTCAGTTAAAAGCATAGCGGTGATCCTGCACCAATGGAAGAAGAGGAGCCAGATGCATTATCCCACTGACTAGTTCAATGTGAGCATACATGTAAAGTGAAAAAATTCTAGCAGGTCTAGGACCCAATTAAAAATGAATCCTCTTAAAATTTTGAGTGGGAAATGTCAGTGAGGGTGACAGAACATGAGAGACTCTTAACTCTGGGAAACAAACAAGGGGTGGTGGAAGGGGAGGTGGGCAGGGGGACAGGGTGACTGGGTGATGGGCACTAAGGGGGACACTTGACAGGATGAGCACTGGGTGTTATGCTATATGTTGGCAAATTGAACTCCAATAAAAAAATATACAAAAATATACCCATGAACAATGGGTAAGTCTTACTGAGCCATTTTGAAATGTTCAACATCCATTCCTTATTTTTAATATAGAAGCTCTACTGAAGTATAAGATGCAGAGTACACAAATCCTAAGTGTATTAGTCAATGAATGAATACAGTGAACACACTCATGTAAACAGAACACATGAAGAAACAGAACAGACCAACACCCAGAAGACCTCTTCCTACTCCCTTTGCAGTCATTCAACTAGCCTTTTTGTTTTTTTTAAAGTAGGTTCCCCCAAAAAAAAGAAAAAGTAAGTTCCATGCAAAGCATGGAGCCCAATGCAGGGCTTGAACTTATAATTGTTAGAATGAGAACTGAGCTGAGATCAAAACTTGGACGCTTAACCCACTGAGCCATCCAGGTGCCCTGCAACTAAGCCTCTGAACCAGCTATTTCCTCTGCACATCACGATCTCCCCAGGAGCCACAGCCCTAATTCCCTCATCTCCAAGTTTTACTCAAAAGTCTTCTTCTCACTGTGGCTTAAACACTAACAGTCCTATTTATAATTACAACTTAATTTCGGTTCTAGCATTCCCAATTGTCTTTTAGTATCTACTCCTTTATTGGTCGCCTCTCTAAATTCCTATATAATTTCCTTATTCATTATATTTACTGTTTCTGTCCATCCAGGATCTTGGTGTCTTTTGCTTCCTGATATATCCCAAGTAGCTAGAACAGAATCAAGAATGTACAAAAAAATATTTGTAAGGTGCCTGGCTGGCTCAGTCAGAAGAGCACTCAACTCTTGATCTTGGGATCATGAGTTTGAGCCCCACAGTAGGTACAGAAATTATTAAAAATAAACTTTAAAAACAATGTTTGTAGAAGGAAAGGATTAAGAGATAGAGGGGAAAAGGGAGGAGGCGAAAGGGGCAGTGTGGCTAGATGTGAGAAAGAGTATCAGCAGTAGAAATAAAAAATAGATACAATCTTTCTAGAATATAATTTGAGGGATGCCTGGGTGGCTCAGCGGTTGAACATCTGCCTTCAGCTCAGGGCACAATCCTGGGGTTCCAGGATTGAGTACCACATTGGGCTCCGTGCATAGAGCCTGCTTCTTCCCCTGCCTATGTCTCTGCCTCTCTATCTCTCACGAATAAATAAAATCTTAATAGATAGATAGATAGATAGATAGATAGATAGATAGATAGATAGATATTACACAATATCTAACAAAACTTAGAATGCGTATATTCCTTAACTCAGTAATTCTACTTAATAGAACTGCACTAATTCAACTAATATTATTGAGCAAAGGTACTGAGAATACTTTTCCTTACTTCTAAAATTTATGGCTTAGAGAAGAAAAATATTAATTGAATAATCATACATACCAAGTACTATGAAGGAAAGGTACATAAAAATACTTAAAGGAATATATAATAAGGAAGGGGAGATCCATTTACACATTTACCAAAAACATATTTGCACAAAGTTGCTCATTATAGCACTGCTTTAGTAGCAAAAATTTGGGGAAAATCCAAATAGCTGCCAACAGGGGAGTTTTAAATTACATATTTCAAATGGAACATATCAAATTTGAATTTCATCAATCTTCATGTGCAACTACCAATTTATAAAAAAAATTTTAAAAGACAGAAGAGTAAATTTCACTATGGGAATATATGGAGTGAAATTCACAATATGGGAAACTATAAAGTCAAAGACATGTAGTTAAATGGCCTCATTGCCTCAATAAAAAACTGTAAGGAAAAATTAAGAGATGGAGGAGGAACCCACATATTTAAAAAAAGAATGATAAGCTATATCAAAAAGATAAAACAGGCAAAAATAAATTCTTTTTTTTTTTAAGATTTATTTATTTATTCATGAGAGACACAGAGAAAGAGAGGCAGAGATATAGGCAGAGAGAGAAGCAGGCTCCTCGCAGGATCCTGGGACATGCCCCAAGCCGGAGGCATGGGAGGCATGCCGGAGGCAGACGCTCAACCACTGAGCCACCCAGGCGTCCCAATAAATTCTAATGTTTAGTGAGGCACACTTGAGTGATAAAACAAAGCAAGGAAGTCATTGTCATAAAGGTTGATAGGGCAGTTACTTTCAGAGAGAAGGAGATTGGAATTGAGATTGGGAAGGGGCATATGAACAGCTTTCTGGGGCACCTGACAAAGGTTATTTTTTGCCTATCTTATATGAATTCATTAAACTAAATGTTTGTTTTATGAACTTGTGTATCTGTGTTACATTCTACCACAGATTTTTTTTAATGTATAAAAAAAACCTGGGTATATCACTATAATTACCACCATCCGATTATTTCATTCCCCTGAAGTCTTCAAATGCTTCTCACAGTCTTTGAGATAAAATATAAATAGCTTGCTACTTTCAAAGGATGCATGATATGAAGACTCTATGCCTTATCTATAACACCGCCCCACAGTTATCTCCCCTGCCCTCAAGCCATCCAGAATTTTCAACATGTTTGTAAATCATGCTTTTTCATGTTAGTGTCCTAGTATCATGAACTCTTGTCTCCTTTATTTGACTGACTCCTACTCATCTTTCAAAACTCAATTTATGCCAGAGGCTTTGGAGGAAGGAAGGATGAATAGGTAGAGTACAGGGAAATTTTAGGGAAGAGAAACTATTCTGTATCATATTAGTGGGTGAAGACATTTGCCAAGACCCACAGAACAACAATACAAAGAGTGAACTATATAACGTGACCTATGGACTTTTGTTGACTTTTAAATTCTTTTCAATTTAAATATCATTTTCTCTGGGAAGCCTTTCCTAACCATCAAGAAATGGGATTAAGTTTTCTTACTCTACTATTCACTTAATCACATGATAGTTAAATTGTTTTTCCTCTCTGACCTAAGCTCACTAAGGTCAAAGACTTTCATCTCTACACCCTCAAGTGCCTTGCATGGTTCTTGGCATGAGGAAGAGGTATCCAATAATTACTTGTAAATAAATAATTCTAACAATTGCTGATTTCAACAGTATTTCTGTTAATCATGTTTTACTAATCAAATCTATTTCTTACCACTCTGAACCAATGAAACCAATAATAAGAAACCATAAGATGACCATGTTTTTATGGGAATAAAAGACTGTTGGATTTATACAACAAATACTGTGTCCAGGTTAGGCACTTAAGTACTATAATCAAATGAAACTTTAAGATTTTATTTTTTATTTTTAAAGTAATCTCTACACCCAATGTGGGGCTCAAACTCACAATTCCAAGATCAATAGTTGCACCGAATGAGCCAGCCAGGCACGTCTCAAACTTAATACATTTATCTGACATTTTTAACATGCGTAATTTTGTGTTGTAGTAATTGAACAGAAATGATAATAAGTTGATGTAATAACTACAATTAGCCACCTCAAATTCTTCCTGGAAAAAGATAGGATAGAAATAAGTGAGTCAGAAGACTACAATTAACATTATTTTCAGCCAAACCATATTGTTAAAATTTCTCTCTTTTCTTTGTTAGTTTGCCAACACCTATAATCATCATCAATATCAACTGCATATATAGATACCACATGTACAGGATAAAACTCATTACCCACTCTTACTGACAGAAGTCTCAGACTCACTGCACTGCCCTATTACTAAAATAAGACTCCCTAAACACTCTGTGGAGTCTATATCCAGTATATTTTCCTGACTCTGAGAGTCCTAGCCCTGGAATAAAGGTTGCAAAACTATGAACTGACTATCCTACTACCCAGGGTAAATGTTCCAGCCAGTTATTGGCCAGGACTGAGGGAGTGGAGTGGGCTATCTTCTGAATCCTCCCTTAATACTTTTCTTTTATCCTATGATGAATATCTTTCTTTTATTTTAAGATTTTACTTATTCATTAGAGACAGAGAGAGAGAGAGAGGCAGAGACACAAGCAGAGGGAGAAGCAGGCTCCTCACAGGGAGCCTGATGCAGGACTCGATCCTGGACCCTGGGGTCACGCCCTGAGCCAAAGACAGATGCTCAACCAGGTATCCCTGAATATCTTTCTTTTAAATCAATACATTCCAATTAGCTTTTTCAAAAGTCATCTCTAAACTCAGGTCTTCTGGAAAGCCTTCCTAAACAAACTACACGCCATTTGCTTCTTCTTAACCATTTGCTTCTTCTTCCTCAGCCACCTCAACACTTCCCTCTCTACTTCCAAGGTATTACTATTGAAAATAAGTTGAAAGGAATTGTCCAGAATTAAAATATAAGCAGAAAAACAGGTTGATAAACCAGAGAAGGGGGCATCCCTGGGTGGCTCAGAGGTTTAGCACCTGCCTTTGGCCTAGGGCATGATCCTGGAGTCCCGGGATCGAGTCCCATGTCAGGTTCCCTGCATGGAGTCTGCTTCTCCCTCTGCCTGTGTCTTTGCCTCTCGCTCTCTGTGTCTCTTATGAATAAATAAATAAAATCTTTAAAAAAAAAAAAAAAAGAGAGAGAAGGAAGTCTGAACAGCACACCAACAAAGAGTAAGGCCTACTTATCAAGAGTCAAAACAGAAAGAAAATAAAAGGACCAGGATAGCAGATAGGGAAAGACATGTTAAGCAGGGAGGAGATTCTGAGTGAATCACGGAACAAGAACTATCACTTATGGCTGTTTTCATTAAGCTTTCTGCAATATGATTTGTAGGAAGGCTGGCTATACCTCAAAGCCAAGAGAAGAGAAAACAGTCCCATGCTTTGCTAGTAAGGGCAAAAACAGTATAGCCTTTATAGAAGATAGTTTTGTAAAATCTTCCAAAATGTTAAATGCATTGTTAAATGTACAATGCTATGACCCAGTAATTCCACTACTGGCCATCATCCATATGTGCACATGTAAGAAATTATACATGTAAAATACATCAACTTGAGCAATGTAATAGCCAATACTGAAACCAACTTAAATGTCCATTAATAGCAATTCTAATCCTTAGTATGTACCCCAAGGAACCAAAAAAACAGATATTCAAAACAAATATTTGTAATAGTCATTCATAGCAGCACTACTCATAATAGCCAAAAGCTAGATATAACCCAAATATCCATCAACTGATGAATGAATAAACAACATGTGGTATTCCCATGCAATGGAATATTATTCAGCCTAAAAAGAAAGGATATCTTAATTAAGAAAAAAGGAAACAAAAAGACTCTTAAATAAAGAGAACAAATTAGTGGCTACCAGAGGAGAGGTGGGTGGGGGAGGGAATGCACAGGATATGTGAAATAAGTGAAGGAAATTAAAAGCACACTTATTGTGATGAGCACTGAGTAATACATAGAATTACTGAATCACTATTTTGTACACCTGAAACTAACATAATTAGTATTATGTTAATTATACTAGAATAAAAAAAAATTTTTAATATGGAACACTTCATGAATTCATGGGTCATCCTTGTACAGGAGCTAGGTTTCCTGGAATCAAGTTTTAAAATAGGGTTGCCTAGGTGGCTCAGCTGGCTAAGTATCTGCCTCAGGACATGATCCTTGCTCAGGAGGGAGCCTGCTTCTCCCTCTGCCTCTCCCTGTCCCTCTTCTTCTGCCGCTGCCCGTGCTCTCTCCCTCTCTCTCTCTGGCTCACAGTCTCCTGAATAAATAAATAAAATCTTAAATAGTTTTAAAATAAATAAAAATATAAAACAAACTAAACAAAAAAAGGAAGGATATTTTGATACATGCTACGACATAGATAAACCTTGAAAGCATTATGCTAACTGAAGAAGGCAGTCATAAAAGGTCACATATTATATGGTTCCATTTATATGAAATATCTAAAATACGTAAACTGTAAAGCCAGAAAGTAGATTAGTGGTTGCCAGGAGCTGGGGGTGGGGGAAGAATGGGGAATGACTGTTTAATAAATGCAGAGTCTCGGGACACCTGGGTAACTCAGCAGTTGAGCGCCTGTCTTTGGCTCAGGTCATGATCCCAGGGTTCTGAGATCGAGTCCTGCATCAGGCTCCCTGCAGGGAGCCTGCTTCTCCCCCTGCCTATGTCTCTGCCTCTCTCTGTCTCTTGAATAAATAAATAAAATGTTTAAAAAAAAAAAATAACAAACAGGGCAGCCCTGGTGGCGCAGCAGTTTAGCGCCGCCTGCAGCCCAGGGCATGATCCTGGAGACCCGGGATTGAGTCCCACGTCAGGCTCTCTGTATGGTGCCTGCTTCTCCCTCTGTCTGTGTCTCTGCCTCTCTCTCTCTATCTCTCTCTCTCTCTCCCTCTCTCTGTCTCTATGAATAAATAAAATCTTTAAAAAACAAAAACAAATAAATGCAGAGTCTCCTTTAGCAGTGATGAAATATCTTGGAATTACATAGAGATGATGATTACACAGCACTGTGAACGTACTAAGCATCACTGAATTATATACTCTAAAATTAATGTAAAATTTTATGTAAATTAATTTCATCTCGATCTTTAAAATGCCTATTAATAGAGACTGGTTCCCTACATGTAGTATATCTTAAATATATTAAGTGAAAAAAATCAAGGCATGTTAACACTGTGCAAAGCATACTACCATTTGTGAAGGGGTCTTTAGATTATGTTTGTGAATGCATAAACTCATTCTAGAGAAATCCACAATAAATGGCAATAGTAGCTGCTTCAAGGCAGAAACTGATGGCTAAAGGACAGGGTAGAGAAAAAAAAGTATTGTTTTTCATACCATACACTGTGGGTTCCTTTAAAAAATAATAATAAAGGAGCAAGGAGGGGGTCCGAGGTTCAAGGTAACCAAGAATCAGCTATCTAGGGAACACCAACATGATTAGGATACGTTAATGCAAGAGCCAGAATAGGAGAAATAAAAGTGATAAACATTGGAAGAAAGATGGCAAAAAAAGAATATAAGCTCCAGATCTCTGCCTTCTGGGATTTTAGAAATGAGAAGGGGGAAAATAAAGGAAATTGATGAGGTAGGAGAATCTGCAGGAAAGAGGCCAAGTGGTCAAGCACTCCTTTTTCCTGAAGGGCTTGTGGTTCTAGATAAATAAGTTGAAGCAATTAGTGACAGAACACTTGCTCTTTTGCTTCCATTGCTCACAATAGGCTGTCGGTCATAAGCCACAAAATTTTAAGTGGCTTCAATTCTGTCACAAATTAAAAAGGATAGAGGGTAATAGGTGACAAGAAGGACACTGGGTTCCTAAAGTAAGAAAGGGTTCCCCCTGCCCCCACCAAAAAAAAGGAAGGAAGGAAGGGAGGGAGGGAGGGAAAGATATATATATATATATATATATATATATATATATATATATATATATATATATAGAGAGAGAGAGAGAGAGAGAGAGAGAGAGAGAGAGAGAGAGAGCGAGCTCCCCCAAAGGAGGGAATCTGCCAAATTGGGCCAGCCCTATATATCTTCACTCTTTGAGGAAGATGATGTACAAAAGAAGGATTCATTTCCTTCTGCAGAGTAGCAAGTATAACTTTGGTATCACTCTATTCTCTCCAAGCCAATATGGTTGGCATATAATTTGGCATCTTTTTAATCCTCTCTCCATACTTTACATTTATTCTACTATGAATAATCATTCCTTTCAATCAACACATTCAATTAGCTCCTTAAATATCATCTCTAAATTCATCTCTCTGGAAAGACTTCTTGAAACTTTATGCTATTCTTAACTATTTGCTTATTCCTCTGCCACCTGAGCACTTTCCTCTATTTCTAGATTTCTGCTATGCACCTGAAGATCATCACATAAATAATATACTCAAGTTGCTGCATTTGTGTATCTGTCCTCCTCTGACCTATATATATGTTATGAGCTAAATCTTCTGATTCTTTCTCCATTCTCCTGCCCTTCTTCCTTGAACCCCACAAATATATTCTCTGGACTATGTATCTACTCATTAAAAACACGAATACTCCATGAAAATAAATATAGAAGCCTTTGGAGAGGAGAAAAAAAAAAGTGTCATGTATAAACTTATACCCAGAAGCTTTGAGTTGCTTCTCTGTAATGTTTGTCTGGAGTTTCCCAGGAGAAGTTAAGAAAAATATGACAATTCTTTTTCTGTTCGGCATCTGCTACTAAGTCTTTATTTCTACTAGAAATAAACATGAACACTTTAATGCTTATAAACTACCTTATAATACAATTGACAAAGTTTTAGTTATTGCCAATATCACCTATCAGTTGCCGAATTATGAGTCTTAACACCAGCCCTAAGTACAGACTCATCCTAGGAAATCTACACACTCTGAAGCTAGATTTTCAGCTGAAAAGAGTACTCCCTTCCAAAAAATACTATAAATTACACTCTTTTTCAATAATAATTTTTCTTTTTTTCTCTCCAGAAAAGTCTTTCCCAAGACTTTCAGCCACATAGACTGAAGTCTCTCAGAGGCCAACAACCAACCTTCACTCCCTGCTATCCAACACATCAGAGAGTGAGACATAGCTGCATAGATTCCAAAAGAAAAAAAAAAAAAAAAACCCAGGGGACTAAGTCCTTGTTCCTGCAATTCACCAGTCTAGTGAAGAAAAAAAATCCTATAAACTAGGAAGGAAAGTCCAAGAAAACATTTATAGTACATTATACTAAATTCTACTAGAAGATAATGATGGTGGTGAGCTCATGGGTATTACCTCCATTCTTCTCCAAAATTTAAATATGCTACAGGTATTCTCTCACATATTCAGATACTGCATAATTAAAATTCAATTTAAAAAAAAGAAAAATTAAGATGTTGGAAGAGTACACACCAAACTATGAAAGCTGTTATCTTGGAGTAGACTGGGGAGAGAGTATCACAGAGAACTATCACTTTTTATATTATACGTTTCTCATTAAAAATTTTTACAGTGAAGAGGATACATATTTTAGGTTTTTAAGTTTAGACTAAAATGGGACTGATTTAGTATGCTGCGGCGGGGGCTGACAATTCTTTGGAACACCCTGCAAAGGAACCACAAAGTTTCCACACTAATTTTGAATTCTAGCATGTTATCTGGACATAAACAGTCAAAATTTCTTAATCCAGCAACAGATGTGTGAAACACATTCTAGCAGGGTGAATGAGGACAGAAGAAACATTCCTATTGTATTCAAGGCCAGGATTTCAGGGAAACATATCTTTGCGATGGGAAGGAACCCAAAAAATAATCTATTTCCTATGGCTTCAAAAAAATTTTAAGGGCAGTCCGGGTGGCTCAGCGGTTTAGCGCCGCCTTCAGCCCAGGGCCTGATCCTGAAGACCCGGAATCAAGTCTCACGTCGGGCTCCCTGCGTGGAGCCTGCTTCTCCCTCTGCCTGTGTCTCTACCTCTCTCTGTCTCTCTCATGAATGAATAAATAAATAAAATCTTTAAAAAAAAATTTTAACATAATAAGAACCCAAAAGGGACACTGATGGAGGAGTAGTCAACTCTGAAATATAAATTAGCTATGAATGTTGTATTATAACAAATGGTTATAATGGTTTGACTTGACTCAAAGGCCAAGTCAAAGGATGGAAAAAATAACAAAAAAAGTATCTCTGATGTATGCACACATATGTTTGGACATGTGTAAAATCTCTCAAATGATTCATAAGAAACTGCTAATGAGGACTACTTCTGGGGAGAAGATCCAAGTAACTGGGTAAAGGAATGGAAGGAAGACCTTTTACTGTATTCCCTTTAACATTTTAAAGTTTGTGTTTTCCTACTTAATAAATGAATTAATTTTAAAACAAAAGGCAAATAATAAAAGTATTTTTATGAAATTATATCCCATGACGTTTTTGTCATCAAAGGGTGTTAACAGTGAAAAGAACATGGACCTTAAGAGTCAAATAGACAGAAGTTTTAACCCCAGTTCACCACTTCCTAGAAACAAGTGATACAAAACAAAATAATGGGTGGGAAGACCTCTGACAATAAGATTCTGAGCTGCTTTCTTCATGATACCATGCAAAGTGGCCACGAAGATTCATAATAAGGAAAGCAATACATTGCCCAAGCCCAACTTTTTTTTTTTTTTTTTTAGATTTTATTTATTTTTTCATGAGACAGAGAGAGAGGCAGAGACATAGGCAGAGGGAGAAGCAGGCTCCATGCAGGGAGCCAGATGTGGGGACTCAATCCCTGGACTGGGATCACACCCTGAGCCAAAGGCAGGCGCTCAACCCCGGAGCCACACAGGAGTCCCCACTGTCCAACTTTTAATCATAAGTGACTTGAAATTAGACCAATTTTAATTTTTAGGATATTGAACAGAACCCTCAAAATTCATGATATTGTATTGAAAACCACATTATGACAAAAAATGACTGAGAAAGTTATGGAGCTAGAACTTATGAGGGAGTACCACAATGGATGGAGCTAAAAGCCAGCTAGTATAGGGAGTAAACAGCCCCCTTATCAGGCTTTGAATTTAAGTCAACAACATAAGTATTATGGCTTTGAGGAGTGGATATATTTGTAATTAAATACAAAGTGGCAGTGTCCCAGAGGAACCTGGGACAAAGGAGCTCGATAATTTCTCAGGTGTCCCAGGACTGTCTTGGGTATCTACCACCCAATTTCAATGCAGGGAATAGTTTAAGAGAGTTATCAGAAGTCCTAGTACACCATGCTAATATATTGAGCCTGCCCTGCAAGAGCAACATGGCATTGCAAAAGGATATAAAGGACCAGCTGAGTTCTGTCCGTTCAAAAGTTATGGTGAGGGATTCCTGAACTCATCAAGACACTGTTGGAAACAAGAATTCACCCCATATATGCTCCTAAAAGGATGCTAGTCCTAATTGAGACTGTAAGGCCATAACATTCTCTAAGAGTTATATCTCCTGATGGGTAGGGGCTATTAGCATGGTGGCTACTGTAATCTGGACATAGCAATACAGAAAAGAAAATTACTGGAGAACAGGCCACAGGAACTAATGCCAACCAAGTTTCCTTTTTATCTGGAGCTGTGCAAGGTGGTTAAGTTTTATGGTCAGGAAGTATAAGGTCCTCTCAAGTTGGTATAAAATGGTATAAAATGCTGGAGTGACAGTCTTGTCTTATATTCTCCTCATATGATCACACCCTGACAACACAGTAAGTACTTTTTTTTTTTTTTGAAACTACGTATTCATTTATTCACTCCAACTAGATGATAATATTTACATGTAATCAAATTTGAAACTTTTTTTAAAAACTTATTTTTTATTGGTGTTCAATTTGCCAACATATAGAATAACACCCAGTGCTCATCCAATCAAGTGCCCCCCTCAGTGCCTGTCACCCGGTCACCCCCACCCCCGCCCACCTCCCCTTCCACCACCCCTAGTTCATTTCCCAGAGTTAGGAGTCTTCCATGTTCTGTCTCCCTTTCTAATATTTCCCACTCATTTTTTCTCCTTTCCCCTTTATTCCCTTTCACTATTTTTTATATTCCCCAAATGAATGAGACCATATAATGTTTGTCCTTCTCCGATTGACTTATTTCACTCCGCATAATACCCTCCAGTTCCATCCACATCGAAGCAAACGGTGGGTATTTGTCATTTCTAATGGCTGAGTAATATTCCATTGTATACATAAACCACATCTTCTTTATCCATTCATCTTTTGATGGACACCGAGGCTCCTTCCACAGTTGGGCTATTGTGGACATTGCTGCTATAAACATCGGGGTGCAGGTGTCCCGGCATTTCCTGCATCTGTATCTTTGGGGTAAATCCCCAGCAGTGCGATTGCTGGGTCATAGGGCAGATGTATTTTTAACTCTTTGAGGAACCTCCACACAGTTTTCCAGAGTGGCTGCACCAGTTCACATTCCCACCAACAGTGCAAGAGGGTTCCCCTTTCTCCACATCCTCTCCAACATTTGTGGTTTACTGCCTTGTTACTTTTCCCCATTCTCACTGGTGTGAGGTGGTATCTCATTGTGATTTTGATCTGTATTTCCCTGATGGCAAGTGATGCCGAGCATTTTCTCATGTGCTTGTTGGCCATGTCTGTGCCTTCCTCTGTGAAATTTCTGTTCATGTATTTTGCCCATTTCATGATTGGACTGTTTGTTCCTTTGCTGTTGAGTTTAATAAGTTCTTTGTAAATCTTGGATACTAGCCCTTTACCTAATATGTCATTTGCAGATATCTTCTCCCATTCTGTAGGTTCTCTTTTAATTTTGTTGACTGTATCTTTTGCTGTGCAGAAGATTTTTATCTTGATGAAGTCCCAATAGTTCATTTTTCCTTGTTTCCCTTGCCATCATGGATGTATCTTACAAGAAGTTGCTGTGGCCAAGTTCAAAAAGGGTGTTGCCTGTGTTCTCCTCTAGGATTTTGATGGAACCTTGTCTCACATTTAGATCTTTCATCCATTTTGAGTTTATCTTTGTGTGTGGTGTAAGAGAATGGTCTAGTTTCATTCTTCTGCACGTGGCTGTCCAATTTTCCCAGCACCATTTATTGAAGAGACTTTTTTCCAGTGGATAGTCTTTCCTGCTTTGTCGAATATTAGTTGACCATAGAGTTGAGGGCCCATTTCTGGGTTCTCTATTCTGTTCCATTGATCTATGTGTCTGTTTTTGTGCCAGTACCACATTGTCTTGATGATCACAGCTTTGTAGTACAACTTGAAATCCGGCATTGTGATGCCCCCACCTATGGTTTTCTTTTTTATTTTATTTTATTTTATTTTATTTTTTTAAGATTTTATTTATTTACTCATGAGAGATACACACAGAGAGAGAGAGAGAGACAGAGACACAGGCAGAGGGAGAAGCAGGCTCCATGCAAGGAGCCCGATGTGGGACTCGATCCTGGATCTCCAGGATCATACCCCAGGCTGCAGGCGGCGCTAAACCGCTGCACCACCAGGGCTGCCCTGGTTTTCTTTTTTAAAATTCCCCTGGCTATTCAGGGTATCTTCTGATTCCACACATATCTTAAGATGATTTATTCCAACTCTCTGAAGAAAGACCATGATATTTTGATAGGGATTGCACTGAATGTATAAATTGCCCTCGGTAGCATTGACATTTTCACAATATTAATTCTTCCAATCCATGAGCATGGAATATTTTTCCATCTCTTTGTGTCTTCCTCAATTTCTTTCAGAAGTGTTCTGTAGTTTTTAGAGTATAGATCCTTCACCTCTTTGATTAGGTTTATTCCTAGGTATCTTATGCTTTTGGGTGCAATTGTACATGGGATTGACTCCTTAATTTCTCTTTCTTCAGTCTTGTTGTTAGTGTATAGAAATGCCACTGATTTCTGGGCACTGATTTTGTATCCTGCCACATGGCTGAAATGCTGCATGAGTTCTAGCAATCTTGGGGTGGAGTCTTCTGAGTTTTCTATGTACAGTATTATAGTATCATGTCTCTGCGAAGAGGGAGAGTTTGACTTCTTCTTTGCCAATTTGAATGCCTTTTATTTCTTTTTGTTGTCTGACTGCTGAAGCTACGACTTCTAGTACTATGCTGAATAGCAGTGGTGAGAATGGTCATCCCTGTCTTGTTCCTGATCTTAGGGGAAAGGCTCCCAGTGCTTCCCCATTGAGAATGATATTTGCTGTGGGCTTTTCATAGATGGCTTTTAAGATGCTGAGAAATGTTCCCTCTATCCCTACACTCTGAAGAGTTTTGATCAGGAATGGATGCTGTATTTTGTCAAATGCTTTCTCTGCATCTATTGAGAGGATCATATAGTTCTCTTTTTTTCTCTTGTTGGTATGATCTATCACATTGTTTGCTTTACAAGTGTTGAACCAGCCTTGCATCCCAAGGATAAATCCCACTTGGTCATGGTGAATGATCTTCTTAATGTACTGTTGTATCCTATTGGCTAGTATCTTGCTGAGAACTTTTGCCTCTGTGTTCATCAAGGATATTGGTCTATAATTCTCCTTTTCGGCGGGGTCTTTGGTTTTGGAATTAAGGTGATGCTGGCCTCATAAAATGAGTTTGTAAGTGTTCTTCCCTTTCTATCTTTCAGAACAGCTTTAGTAGAATAGGTATTGTTTCTTCTTTAAACGTTTGAAGAATTCCCTTGGGAAGCCATCTGGCCCTGGACTTTTGTGTTTTGGGAGGTTTTTGATGACTGCTTCAATTTCCTCCCTAGTTACTGGCCTGTTCAGGTTTTCTATTTTTCCTGTTCCAGCTTTGGTAATTTGTGGTTTTTCCAGAAATGCATCCACTTCTTCTAGATTGCCTAATTTATTGGCACATAGTTGCTCATAATACGTTTTTAAAACCGCTTGTATTTCCTTGGTAGTGGTTATCTCTCCTTTTTCATTCGTGATTTTATTAATTTGAATCTTTTCTCTTTTGTTTTAATAAGGCTGGCTAATGGTTTATCTATCTTATTCTTTCAAAGAACCAACTGCTGGTTTTGTTGATCTGTTCTTCTAGTCTCTATTTCATTGAGTTCTGCTCGAATCTTTATTAACTCTCTTCTTCTGCTTGGTGTAGGTTTTATTTGCTGTTCTTTCTCCAATTCCTTTATGTGTGAGGTTAGCTTGTATATTTGAGTTTTTTTCCAATTTTTAGGGATGCTTGTATTGTGATGTATTTCCCTCTTAGGACTGCTTTTGCTGTATCCCAAACATTTTCAACAGTTGTTATCTTCATTCTCATTAGTTTCCATGAATCTTTTTAATTCTTCTCTAATTTCCTGGTTGACCCATTTATCTTTTAGCAGGATGATCTTTAACCTCCACGTGTTTGAGGTTTTTCCAAATATCATCTTGTGATTGAGTTCAAGTTTCAAAGCATTATGGTCTGAAAATATGCAGGGAACAATCCCAATCTTTCGGTATCAGCTGAGACCTGATTTGTGACCCAGTATGTGGTCTATTCTGGAGAAAGTTCCATGTGCACTTGAGAAGAATGTGTATTTAGTTGCATTCAGATGCAAAGTTCTGTATATATCTGTGAAATCCATCTGATCCAGTGTATCATTTAAAGCTCTTGTTTCTTTGGAGATGTTGTGCTTGGTAAATTTGTCATTTGCAGAAAGTACCATATTGAAGTCTCCTACTATTAGTGTATTATTATCTAACTATGTCTTTATTTTGGTTATTAATTGATTGATATACTTGGCAGGTCCCACATTAGGGGCATAAATATTCATGATTGTTAGGTCCTCTTGTTGGATAAACCCTTTAAATATGACAGAGTGTCCCTCTTCATTTCTTACTACAGTCTTTGGGATAAACTTTAATTTATCTGATATGAGGAATGCCACCCCACCTTTCTTTTGAGGACCATTTGAATGGTCAATGGTTCTCCAACCTTTCATATTTAGGCTGGAGGTGTCCTTAGGTCTAAAATGAGTCTCTTGTAGACAGTAAATAGATGGGTCTTGCTTTTTTATCCAGTTGGATACCCTGTGTCTTTTGATGGGATCATTTAGTCCATTCACGTTCAGAGTTACTATTGAAAGATATGAATTTAGTGTCATCGTAATACCTATTCAGTCTGTATTTATGGATTATTTCTTTGGGCTTCCTCTTTTTTTTTTTTACACAGCCCCCCTTAATATTTCTTGCAGAGCTGGTTTGGTGGTCACATATTCTTTCAGTTTCTGCCTATCTTGGAAGCTCTTTATCTCTCCTATTCTGAATGAGAGCCAAGCTGGATAGAGTATTTTTGGCTGCAGGTTCTTCTCATTTAGGACCCTGAATATATCCTGCCAGCCCTTTCTGGCCTGCCAGGTCTCTGTGGAGAGGTCTGCTGTTAACCTAATACTTCTCTCCATAAAGGTTAGGGATCTCTTGTCTCTTGCTGCTTTAAGAACTTTCTCTTCATCTTTGGAATTTGCAAACTTCACTACTAAATGTCAAGGTGTTGAACGGTTTTTATTGATTTGGGGGAGGGGGGAACCTATCTCCTGGATCTGAATGCTTGTTTCCCTCCCCAAATTAGGGAAGTTCGCAGCTATGGATTTATTCAAATATGCTTTCTGGCCCTCCGTCCCTCTCTGGAACCCCAATTATACATAGATTTTTCCTTCTGAGGCTATCATTTATTTTCCTTAACCTTTCCTCATGGCCTTTTAATTGTTTTTCTCTTTTTTCCTCAGCTTCCTTGTCATCAACATGTCTTCTGTCACTCATTCTTTCTTCTAACTCATTAACCCTCATCATTAGGACCTCCAGTTTGGATTGCATCTCATTTAGTTGCTTTTTAATTTCGGCCTGAATAGATTTAAATTCTGCAGTCATGAAGTCTCCTGATTCCTTTATGCTTTCTTTCCAGAGCCACCAGTAGCTTTCTAATTGTGCTTCTGAATTGGCTGACTCGAATCGTAATCCAGATTCTGTAACTCTGTGGCAGAGAGTACAGTTTTTGACTCTTTCTTTTGTGGTGAGTTCTTCCTTCTAGTCATTTTGCTCAGTGCAGAGTGGCTGTATGAGCAAGCTGAGTTAAGAATATCAACCATGACCTAAGTAAATTTCACCCTAGATGATTCTGCCAGGGTCAGAGACCAGAAATTAAAAACAAAGATCAGAATGAAATAAAGCAAAAGGACCACTAAAGTGAAAAAAAAAAATTAAAACAAAGTAGTAAAAAATAAAAGGCCAAGAATCCCAAAGAAAAAGAGAAAAAAAAAAAAAAAGAGAAAAAGGGGGCAGACGGGGTGATGGTGGTGAAGAAGTTGTAATGGAGGGAGAATGTAGTCTACCTGAGGGGTTCTAGAGGGTGATCCTCGTTTCTGAGTATATTAAGTTCTGTATGTTAGAAGATGCTCAGTCCCAAATTTACTGCGCCCAAGGCAGCAGGGCACCCCTCCACCTGGAGCACCCACCTAACCGACCCACTTCTCCTGATGCCCCGCTGGGGGCATGCTCCAGCCCTTTACCAAGATCAGCCCACAGTCTGTGGCGTGCTTTACCCCAGGGCGCACTTCCTCTATTAGTGACTCTGGGAAACTGGAGGCGCTGCACTGCCCCTCCTGCAATTCTGCTTGATTTCCCTGCTAAGTGCCTTTCCCAGGATCCAACTTTTTAAAAATAAATATCACATAAATATCTCCTTTATCTCGAGCTATTTAAAAGCATAATACTCCATCACATGGAAATGCCACAATTACCCATTCTTTCAATATTTTGGCAACATTTCTTCACTATAAAGTCTACACACAAATGTTCCTTTGCATCTCAAGTTCTTTTCCTTGAATATCTCCTAGAAATGAAATTATCGAGTTAGAAAGGTTGAGCTAATTCAGACACCCAAGCAGAATATGTGGATAGTCATTTCATCAAATCCTTGCCAGATACTAAACCACTTTTGATCCACTTCTCAACTGCAGCAGCTGATACCATCATCGATAACACAGCAGGTGGGCTGTAACAAACAAACATGTATAAAAACTGAAAATAGCAGGGGGTGCCTGGGTGGCTCAGTCAGTTGGGCGTCTGACTCTTAATCTCAGTTCAAGTCTTAATCTCAGAGTCATAGGTTCAGGCCCACATTGGGCCCCATGCTGGGTTATGGAGCCTACTTCTAAAAAACTGAAAATAGCAGAAAGTTGTAGAAATTAGTAGTCCTATGTCCATTTTATGTGGTAACATGGTATGCTGTTTCATTCTTTCACAAGGCATAGGTAGAAATATCCTTAATGAAGAGTGAAATTTGAATACATTAGAAAACTTAAATATCTCTGGAAAAGGAATAAACCAGTTTATCTCTCTGTACTAACTTCCTATTATGTTTAGCTCTATGACTAAGGTAAACATTCACATTGTACCATCTGCTACATGTGAGGTTTGTATCTTATATGCAGACCAAATTGCACAGCCTCAGAATTATCTCAATAAATTGAGCAAAAATTACATAAATATGAAAAAGCTGGCATGCAGATAAGACCCACACAAGTAAATTTGAGGTTCAAGCATGCAAAAAGCATGCAGCTATTGATATCTGCCACCAAATCTCAGTTGAGTTTAAGAAAGTATATTCATTCTCTTTTATGTGACTCTTTAAAATTAAATCTGCTAAAAAGTCCTGGAACAAAAATAATAGACTATTAGGGTGCTAATGAGAATGATTTGAAAGATATAAAGATATAAAGGCAATTCAATGGGGAAAAAATAAGAGCCTTTTTAACAAATGATGCTGGCACAATTGGATAGCCACATGCAAAAAAAAAATGATCTTAGACCCTTAAAATACACCACATATGAACACAATGAATGAACCTTAGTTGGATCCTAAATTAGGACAAAAGGGCAAAAATCTTTTTGGGAAAATTGGAGAATTTTGTATAGAGAGTAGATATCAGAAGCCACTATGAAATTTTGTCAAATTTTTAGGTGTGATTATTTTGTCCTATGTGAGCTACATCCTGAGGTGAAAAACAACTTTCAAGAACCTTGAACTTTGGGATGCCTGGGTAGCACAGTGGTTGAGCATCTGCCTTCGAATCAGGGCATGATCCTGCAGTCCCGGGATCAGATCCCGCATCGGGCTCCTCGAGGGGAGCCTGCTTCCCCCTCTCCTCTGTCTCTCTCTCTCATGAATAAATAAAATCTTAAAAAAAAAAAAAAAAAAAAAACCTTGAACTTTAATTAGGAGGCCTATTATTAGTAATAGCATTGGTATATTAATCCTGAAATGTGCTTATGCACATTATAGGACAGAACAAATGAATACATAATTTGGTATTCTTCGGAATAAGGATTCTCGTTGAGAGGAAAAGAAACATACAAATATGAAATGGGAGAAGGTGAGGGAAAAACCTTGTGGTGAGAGTGTTAGTTGGTAATAACAGTATGAACATATGAGTTAGGTATGTATGTTTTCCTAGCTCTGTGCATTCAAAGAGCCAAAAAGCAATAGTACTACAGTAGCAATGAGCATGACTACTTCTAAGATCTTGATTTCTAAATACCATTTTCCATAAAAGCCCAGGGCTCACTGGAGAAGTAACTTATTCTAATACTGAGGCCAGGAAAGGACAAGAGGAGCCTGGAACATCTAGCACCAGGAAAGGAAGGAAGTATTAAAGAATGATGAGGCCATGTCAAAAGTACACAGGATCTAGTTTAACTGGACTCCATAGGCCATATTTGGGACAATCTGAGCAAAGACAGTAACAGAACTATACTAAAAAACACTAAAAAACAGCGAGGGATAAAAAAATATATATATTCATGAGGGGTACCTGAGTCGCTCAGTTGGTTAAGTGACCCACTCTTGATTTCAGCTCAGGTCATGAACTCAGGGTTCTTGAGATCAAGCCTTATGCTCCACACTAGATGTAGAACCTGCTTAAGAGTCTCTCTTACTCTGCCCCACCCTACCCTCCTGTGTGCTCTCCCTCTCTTAAAAAAAAAAAAAGTATATCCAAATAATTGGAGTCAGAGAAACCTTCAAATCAAAGCTAAAGGTAATGGCTTCTTTACAGGTGTAGTCCAGTCATTTGTGAAAATACTTTGAAGACATCTCACAAGTAACTGCAAAAGACTGACCCTAAAACAAGGTAGTGGGGGGATCCCTGGGTGGCGCAGTGGTTTGGTGCCCGCCTTTGGCCCAGGACACGATTCTGGAGACCCGGGATCGAATCCCACATCGGGCTCCCAGTGCATGGAGCCTGCTTCTTCCTCTGCCTATGTCTCTGCCTCTCTCTCTCTCTGTGACTATCATAAATAAATAAAAATTAAAAACAAACAAACAAACAAAAAAAACAAGGTAGTGGAAGAACCATCCATGTGAAGGTATCTCAGGACTAGGAAGTTATGGGGTCATGTGATATGACAGCTAAAGGAAACATAGAGACCATTTAGACCAACTCTCCCTTTTTATAAATCAAGAAACTGAAATAGACAGTAAAAAGACTTCCAAAGTCACTCAGAGAGATAGCAGCAAACTTAGATCTAAAACAAGGACTCAAGGGGGGCGGGGCAAGATGGCGGAAGAGTAGGATCCCCAAGTCACCTGTCCCCACCAATTACCTAGATAACCGTCAAATAATCCTGAAAATCTACGAATTCGGCCTGAGATTTAAAGAGAGAACAGCTGGAATGCTACAGTGAGAAGAGTTCGTGCTTCTATCGAGGTAGGAAGACGGGGGGGGGGGGGGGGGGGGGGGGGGGGGGGGGAATAAAGAAACAAAAGGCATCCAAGGGGGAGGGGCCCCGCGAGGAGCCGGGCTAAGGCCGGGGCGAGCGCCCCCAGGACAGGAAAGCTCTGTCCCAGAGAAGCAGGAGCTTCACCAATCTTCCTGGGCGGAAAGGCACTGGCAGGGAGTTAGAGCAGGACCCCAGAAAGGCGGGGATGCCCTCAGGCTCCCAGGGGCACTAACAGAGCAACTGCGCACGGGGAGAGTGCGCCGAGCTCCCCAAAGGGCTGCAGCACGCGCACGCATTGACCCGGGAGCAGCTCGGAGGGGCTCGGGCGGCGGCTCCGTGGAGAGGGGGCTGCGAGCCCCGGGAGCAGCTCCGAGGCGGCACCGGCAGAGGAAGAGGCTGCACGCGGAGGGGGCTGCGCGGCTCCGGAAGCAGCTGGGAGGGGCTCGGGCAGCGGCTCCGCGGAGAGGCAGTTGCGTAGCCGGAGTGCGAATCCAACAGCGCAGGGCCGGCAGCACGGGGCGCCGGGGACACAGCCCAGGAACCGGCCTCCCCCGGGACAGGCAGAGGCCAGGAGGGCACAAGACCGCAAGGACGCTCCTGCCCCGAGCTGAGCAGATCAGCGGCCCCGCCCCTGGAGCATCCAGGCCCCTGCAGACTGAGAGCTCTGTAGTTACTGCGGGAGCTGAAGCCAGGGCTCCAGAGCTGGCCACCGCCACTGCGGTTGTTCCTCCTGGGGCCTCACGGGGTAAACAACCCCCACTGAGCCCTGCACCAGGCAGGGGGCAGAGCAGCTCCCCCAAGTGCTAACACCTGAAAATCAGCACAACAGGCCCCTCCCCCGGAAGACCAACTAGACTGACAAGTTCCAGGGGAAGTCAAGGGACTTAAAGTATACAGAAACAGAAGATACTACCCCCCGCCTTTTTTTTTTTTTTTGATTTTTTATTTCTGTTTGCTTCCCCCACCCTTTTTTTCCTTTCTTTCTTTTTCTTTCTCTTTTTCTTTTTTCTTTTTCTTTCTTTTTTTCTTTTTCTCTTTTCTTTCCTTCTTTCTCTCCTCTCTTTTTCTCCTTTTCCCAATACAACTTGGTGACTTCAATCTAGCGCTTTCTATACTTGAAACGTCTTCTAAGCACAACATCTCAAAAGAAACAAGAGCTTTATTTTTTTTTTTTAATTTTGTATTAATGATAGTCACAGAGAGAGAGAGAGAGAGGCAGAGACATAGGCAGAGGGAGAAGCAGGCTCCATGCACCAGGAGCCCGATGTGGGATTCGATCCCGGGTCTCCAGGATCGCGCCCTGGGCCAAAGGCAGGCGCCAAACCGCTGCGCCACCCAGGGATCCCCTAAGAGCTTTAAATAATACACTGGACCAGATGGATTTCATAAATATCTACAGAACTTTACGTCCAAACGCAACTGAATACACATTTTTCTCAAGTGCACATGGAACCTTTTCCAGAATAGACCACATACTAGGTCACAAATCAGGTCTGAATCGATACCAAAAGATTGGGATCATCCCCTGCATATTCTCAGACCATAATGCCTTGAAATTAGAACTAAATCACAACAAGAAGTTTGGAAGGACTTCAAACACATGGAGGTTAAGGACCATCCTGCTAAAAGATGAAAGGGTCAACCAGGAAATTAAGAAAGAATTTAAAAGATTCATGGAAACTAATGAGAATGAAGATACAACCGTTCAAAATCTTTGGAATACAGCAAAAGCAGTCCTGAGGGGGAAATACATCGCAATACAAGCATCCATTCAAAAACTGGAAAGAACTCAAATACTAAATCAACCTTACACCTAAAGGACCTAGAGAAAAAAACAGCAAATATATCCTACACCCAACAGAAGAAGAGAGTTAATAAAGATTCAAGCAGAACTCAATGAAATCGAGACCCGAAGAACTGTGGAACAGATCAAAAAACCAGGAGCTGGTTCTTTGAAAGAATTAATAAGATACATAAACCATTAGCCAGCCTTATTAAAAAGAAGAGAGAGAAGGCTCAGTTTAATAAAATCATAAATGAGAAAGGAGAGATCACTACCAACACCAAGGAAATACAAATCACTTTAAAAACATATTATGAACAGCTATACGCCAATAAATTAGGCAATCTAGAAGAAATGGATGCATTTCTGGAAAACCACAAACTACCAAAACTGTAACTGGAAAAAATAGAAAACCTGAACAGGCCAATAATCAGGGAGGAAATTGAAGCTGTCATCAAAAACCTTCCAAGACAAAAAAAAAACAAAAACAAAAAAAACAAAAACCACCCAAGACACAAAAGTCCAGGGCCAGGTGGCTTCCCTGGGGAATTCTATCAAACGTTTAAAGAAGAAACCATACCTATTCTACTAAAGCTGTTTAGAAAGAAAGAAAGAGATGTGGAGTACTTTCATACTCGTTCTATGAGGCCAGCATCACCTTAATTCTAAAACCAAAGACCTCACCAAAAAGGAGAATTATAGACCAATATCCCTGATGAACATGGATGCAAAAATTCTCAACAAGATACTAGCCAATAGGATACAACAGTACATTAAGATTATTCACCATGACCAAGTAGGATTTATCCCCGGGAGGCAAGGCTGGTTCAACACTCGTAAAACAATCAATGTGATTCATCATATCAGCAAGAGAAAAAACAGGAACCATATGATCCTTTCAATAGATGCAGAGAAAGGATTTGACAAAATACAGCATCCATTCCTGATCAAAACTCTTCAGAGTGTAGGGATAGAGGGACCATCCCTCAACATCTTAAAAGCCATCTATGAAAAGCCCACACAGCAAATATCATTCTCAATGGGGAAGCACTGGGAGCCATTCCCCTAAGATCAGGAACAAGACAGGGATGTCCACTCTCACCACTGCTATTCAACATAGTACTAGAAGTCCTAGCCTCAGCAATCAGACAACAAAAAGAATTCAAAGGCATTCAAATTGGCAAAGAAGAAGTCAAACTCTCCCTCTTCACTGATGACATGATACTCTACATAGAAAACCCAAAAGACTCCACCCCAAGATTGCTAGAACTCATACAGCAATTTGGCAGTGTGGCAGGATACAAAATCAATGCCCAGAAGTCAGTGGCATTTCTATACACTAACAATGAGACTGAAGAAAGAGAAATTAAGGAGTCAATCCCATGTACAATTGCACCCAAAAGCATAAGATACCTAGGAATAAACCTAACCAAAGAAGTAAAGGATCTATACCCTAAAAACTACAGAACACTTCTGAAAGAAATTGAGGAAGACACAAAGAGATGGAAAAATATTCCATGCTCATGGATTGGAAGAATTAATATTGTGAAAATGTCAATGTTACCCAGGGCAATGTACACGTTTAATGCAATCCCTATCAAAATACCATGGTCTTTCTTCAGAGAGTTGGAACAAATTATTTTAAGATTTGTGTGGAATCAGAAAAGACCCCGAATAGCCAGGGGAATTTTAAAAAAGAAAACCATAGGTGGGGGCATCACAATGCCCGATTTCAGTTTGTACTACAAAGCTGTGGTCATCAAGACAGTGTGGTACTGGCACAAAAACAGACACATAGATCAGTGGAACAGAATAGAGAATCCAGAAGTGGACCCTCAACTTTATGGTCAACTAATATTCGACAAAGGACGAAAGACTATCCACTGGAAGAAAGAGTCTCTTCAATAAATGGTGCTGGGAAAATTGGACACACACATGCAGAAGAATGAGACTGGACCACTCTCTTTCACCATACACAAAGATAAACTCAAAATGGATGAAAAATCTAAATGTGAGACAAGATTTCATCAAAATCCTAGAGGAGAACACAGGCAACACCCTTTTTGAACTTGGCCACAGTAACTTCTTGCAAGATACATCCACAAAGGCAAAAGAAACAAAAGCAAAAATGAACTATTGGGACTTCATCAAGATAAGAAGCTTTTGCACAGCAAAGGATACAGTCAACAAAACTAAAAGACAACCTAGAGAATGGGAGAAGATATTTGCAAATGACGTATCAGATAAAGGGCTAGTTTCCAAGATGTATAAAGAACTTATTAAACTCAACAGCAAAGAAACAAAAAGTCCAATCATGAAATGGGCAAAAGACATGAACAGAAATCTCACAGAGGAAGACATAGACATGGCCAACAAGCACATGAGAAAATGCTCCACATCACTTGCCATCAGGGAAGTACAAATCAAAACCACAATGAGATACCACCTCACACCAGTGAGAATGGGGAAAAGTAACAAGGCGGGAAACCACAAATGTTGGAGGATTTGGAGAAAGGGGAACCCTCTTGCACTGTTGGTGGGAATGTGAACTGGTGCAGCCACTCTGGAAAACTGTGTGGAGGTTCCTCAAAGAGTTAAAAATACATCTGCCCTACGACCCAGCAATCGCACTGCTGGGGATTTACCCCAAAGATACAGATGCAGGTAATGCCGGGACACCTGCACCCCGATGTTTCTAGCAGCAATGTCCACAATAGCCCAACTGTGGAAGGAGCCTCAGTGTCCATCGAAAGATGAATGGATAAAGAAGATGTGGTTTATGTATACAATGGAATATTACTCAGCCATTAGAAATGACAAATACCCACCGTTTGCTTCGATTTGGATGGAACTGGAGGGTATTATGCTGAGTGAAATAAGTCAATCGGAGAAGGACAAACTTTATATGGTCTCATTCATTTGGGGAATATAAAAAATAGTGAAAGGGAATAAAGGGGAAAGGAGAAAAAAATGAGTGGGAAATATCAGAAAGAGAGACAGAACATGGAAGACTCCTAACTCTGGGAAATGAACTAGGGGTGGTGGAAGGGGAGGTGGGCAGGGGGTGGGGGTGACTGGGTGGCGCGCACTGAAAGGGCACTTGACGGGATGAGCACTGGGTTTATTCTGTATGTTGACAAATTGAACACCAATAAAAAATAAATTTATTTAATAAATAAAATAAAAAATAAAACAAGGACTCAATTATTCCATTACTCTTCCTAATAAGTTTTAGCTATTAAAAGTAGTACATTGTTGGGAGAGCCTGTCTGGCTCAGTCAGTAGAGCATGTGACTCTTGATCTCAGCTGAGGTCATGAGTTTGAGCCCCACGTTGGGTGTAGAGATTTCTTTGAAAAAAAAAAAAAAAGGTAGCACATCGTTAAGTATTTAAAAAATTTAAGATGCAAAAAATGCAAAAAGGGATCCCTGGGTGGCGCAGCGGTTTGGCGCCTGCCTTTGGCCCAGGGCGCGATCCTGGAGACCCCGGATCGAATCCCACGTCAGGCTCCCGGTGCATGGAGCCTGCTTCTCCCTCTGCCTATGTCTCTGCCTCTCTCTCTCTCTCTCTCTCTATGTGACTATCATAAATAAATAAAATAAAATTAAAAAAAAATTTAAAAAAAAAATTAAAAAAAAACAAAAAAAAACAAAAAATGCAAAAAGAGGGTTAAAAAGTCATTAATACCATAGATGAATGGATAAAGAAGATATGGTATACATATATAATGGCAAACTACTCAGCCATAGAAAAAGAATGAAATCTTCCATTTACAATAACATAGATGAATCTAGAAGACATAATTCTAAGTGAAATAAGTCAGAGAAAGACAAACACCATATGATTTCACCGATATGTGGAATTTAAGAAAATGAACAAAGAGAAAAAAAGACAACAAAAAGCAGACTCTTTATAGAGAGCAAACTGGTAGTCACCAGAGGGGAGGTGGGTGGGGGAATAGGTAAAATAGCTATAGGGAATTAAGAGTACATTTATCATCATGTATAGAATTGCTGAATCACTATACTGTACACGTGAAACGGATGTAACATTCTATGTTAATTATACTGAATTAAAAGAAGAAAGAAAAAAATAGGTAGTACCATATAAACGTTATAAGTTTTTGAATCCTTCAAAATAACCTGCTGGAATTTCATTTCTAACTACTTATTGATTTCTTTTAGATTAGAATTGGAAAGGGGCACCTGGGTCACTCAGTTGATTAAGCGTCTGCCTTCGACTCAGATCATGATTCGGATCCTAGGATTGAGCCCTTCATCAGGCTCTCTGCTTAGCAGGGAGTCTGCTTCTTCCTCTCCCTTTGTGTTTTCTCTTTCCTTCTCTCTCTTACTCTCTCACATAAATAAATAAAAATCTGGGCAACCTGGGTGGCTCAGCGGTTTAGCACTGCCTTCGGCCCAGGTCGTGATCCTGGAGACTCGGGATCAAGTCCCACGTCGGGCTCCCTGCATGGAGCCTGCTTCTCCCTCTGCCTGTGTCTCTGTCTCTCTCTGTGTCTCTCATGAATGAATAAATAAAATCTTTAAAAATAATAATAATAATAAATAAAAATCTTTAAAAAAATGGGAAGAACCAAAAAAACATGTCAATCCCACATACCAGAGACAAATTTGATTAATATTTTGGTACTTCTATTTCCAGATATTTTCCCCCTAAATATATAAATACATTTATATACATATATATGTGTATGTGTGTGTGTGTGTGTGTGTGTGTATATATATATATACACACACACACACATACACTTTTGCTCCACTAAAGCATTTTACTTGCACATATGAATTACAACCTTAGAAAAAGAATCCCAGGATTTTCCCTCCTGTGTGTTTTTGTCTTACTTCTTCTGATCCATGATCCCAGCTGAGGTTGTCAGTACAATGAAACCAAACTGGCGGGATGAGAGCAGGTTATTCTACCATTTTTCTAGATCTTTCAGTTGTACATCAAATCTGGGGATGATCACTCCAAACTTGTTTAACCTGCCCGTAAGGTTCACAATTTTCCCAGCTCTGTGATCATCAATGATTTCAAATCCGCCAATGTAACCATGCTTTATTATCACAGTGAGAAACCAGATGATGACTTTGGAGCATGGCCTAATAAGAACCTGGCATTTGTCTCTCTTTTCAGCATTGTTAATGCTCTTGAGAGCCTCTGCCAGGACATTCATGCACACCATCATGATGGCATGGAAAGATGGCAGTTATACACATAGATTAATCTGCCGGGGCTGCCATAATAAAGACTGGGTGCTTAAATAGTAGAAATTTATTTTCTCACAATTTCCAGAGGCTTAAAAGTCAAAGATCAAGGTTCTGGCAGGGTTCAATTTCTAGTGATAGCTCTCCTACCTTGGAAACCTTCTTGCTGTGTGCTCATATGGTAGAGAGGGTTCTGGTGCCCTATTAGACTAGAGCCCCTCCCATGACCTCATTTAACCTTTAACACCTCCTCATAGGTTCTCTCTCTAAATACAATCACATTGGGGGTTTAGGGCTTCAACATATGAATTTTAGGGGACTATAATTCAGCCCACAGCATTCCACCTCTGGTCCCCCCAAAATTCACATCTTTAGCGCACACAACATACATTTTTTCCACCCCATCAGCCCCACAAGTCTTAAATCCAGTTCAACTCTAAAATCCGAAGTCTCACTTAAATATCTACTAGATATGAGTGAGACTCCAGTTATGATTCATCATGAGGCAAAATTCCTCTCCAGCTGTGCACCTGTGAAACCAAACAAGTTATTTGCTCTCAAAATACAATGGTGGGACCTGCATAAGAGAGAGATTCCCATTCTACAAGAAAGAAAAAGGAAAAAAGGAAGAGGTAACAGGTCTTAAGCAAGTTCAAAACCTAGCAAGGCAAATCATATTAGATCTTAAGGTAGTAGAATAAGCCTCTTTGGTTGATGTCCCACCTTTCAGGCCCACTGGAGTAGCAGCTCATCCCTTACAGGATGGCCCTGACCCCGTGGCTCTCTTCAGTGGCCTCCCTCTGAAAAGAGAAGGAAACACAGCATTGCCCACTAGGCCTGTGCTCGGAGTGGCAGCTCTGATATTCTCTAAGTCACATTCCAGGTCGTTCTTCTCTTTCTTCAAGAAAGGCACATGTTCATAGTCAAATAATGTTATGGTCTGATCCTGTAGAATCCAAAAAGTCCATCACCTTTCATTGCCTCCCTCTTTTTTTATCCCTGTTAGTTCAAACTGGCAGTGTCTCTGCTGGTATAATCCATCTCTACTCCTGTATTCTGCTGAGTTTGCTAGTTAACTCCATAAACCAAAGCCATGTTCTCTTTACTGTTCTCTTCAAAACAAACTTTTTTTTTTTTAATCAATATAAATAGGCTAAGAATATTCCAAATCTCTAAATTCTGGGTGTTTTGTTTTGTTTTGTTTTGTTTTGTTTTTTACTTAACAATTCCTTCTTCAATTCAATTCTCTCCTCTGTCATTTTACTATAAGCAGTAAGGAAGACCCAAGCCACATCTTCAATACTTTGCTTAGAAATCACCTTACAAATTCTACCTTTCATAAACAATTCAGCCAAGTTTGTTGCCACTTTGTAACAATGACTGCCAACAAACCAACTGTTCCTTACTTCCACCTGAGTCTACTCCAGAATGGCTTCAACATCCCTATCCCTTCACAGCTATCTTGGCTTTTTCTAGCAAACACCTTGAAATTCTTCCAGGCTTTCCTTATCACCCAGTTCTAAAACCACTTCCATATTCTTAGGTATTTGTTTGTTGCAGCATCCCACCTCTTAGAACCAAAATCTCTATTAATCTGCTCTGATTACCATAACAAAATAGTGTAGAATGAGTGGCTTTCACAACAAATATTTGTATCCCACCGTTTGGAAGTTGGGAAGTCCAAGATCAAGGTACCAGCTAATTGTATTCTTAGTGAAGGTTTTTTTTCCTGGCTAGCAGACAGCCAGCTTCTATGTCCTCACACAGAGTCTGTTGTCCTTTCCTCTTATAAGGGTACTGGCCCTATCAGATTAGGGCCTCATTCTCATGATCTCAGTTAACCTTTATCACCTCCTCAAAGGCCCTATCTCCAACAGTCATACAGGGCCTAGGGCTTCAAGGTATGAATTTTGCAGGTATGCAATTCAATCCATAGCAACAAGCTTTAAATTACACACACACACACACACACATACACACACAGTTTTATATATTTTTTTACAGATTTTATTTTTCAGTAATTTCTACATCAGCATGAGGCTTGAACTCACAACCCCAAGATCAAGAGTCACAGGTTCCATTGCCTAAGCCAGCCAGGCACCCTAGTTTTATATACTTTTTAACTTAAAGGGTTTTTTTTTTAAGGTTTTATTTTTCTTTTGAGAGAGAGAGAGAGAGAGAAAATATGAATGTGTGAGTGAGGAAGAGCACAGAGAGAGAATCCCAAGCAGGCTCGATCTCACTACCCCGAAATCATGACCTGAGCTGACACCAAGAGTCAGATGCTTAACCAATAGAGCCACGCAGGTGCCCCTTTAACTTAAAGTTTCATAAAAATGTCCCTTTTATTATTCAAAGCATAATTTTAAACAAATGCATAATGCCCAATCTTATGATTATAATCATTTACTGTTAACTATAGTGATTTTCAAACTTTGTTATTTAAATAATCTGTAATCAACATCTTTATGCACAAATCTTTATCTGCCTCTTGATTACTTACTTTAATAAACTTCCAAAAATTTGACTGCTGAATTGAATGATTTTCTAATTGGAAAAAAATAGCTATAATTTTAATGTAAGTTTAAAATATTATTTACCAATGTCATAAATGTCCAAAACGGCAAGGATTCTTTTGTATGATTATTAAAGGATATTAAAGAATCAGGACAACCAAATAAAGTGTGCAATTCTGACTGGATCGTACAGTGGGGGGAAAATAGCTATAAAAATATTTGGGGGACTGGGACACCTGGGTGGCTCAGCGGTTGAGCATCTGCCTTTGGCTCAGGGCATGATCCTGAGGGTCCAGGGATCGAGTCCCACATTGAGCTCCCTGCGAGGAACTGGATTCTCCTCTCTGCCTATGTCTCTGCCTCTCTCTCTGTCTCTCATGAATAAATAAATAAAATCTTTTAAAAAAATATTTGTCTCTCATGAATAAATAAATAAAATCTTTTAAAAAATAAAAAAAGAATTAAGGAATTCTTTTTTTTTTTTTTTAATTTATTTATTCATGATAGTCACACGGAGAGAGAGAGAGAGGCAGAGACACAGGCAGAGGGAGAAGCAGGCTCCATGCACCGGGAGCCTGACGTGGGACTCGATCCTGGGTCTCCAGGATCGCCCTGGGCCAAAGGCAGGCGCCAAAGCGCTGCGCCACCCAGGGATCCCGAATTAAGGAATTCTTAATATGCACTAAATATTAGATATATTATTGGGTCAGTGTTAAACTTCTGGAGTCTGATCATAGTATTTTGGTTACATAGACTGTCTTACTTCCAAAGAGATACATGCTGATGTGTCATGAAGTCTGAAGATTATATGATTCAGAAAATACATACAGTTTTGTGTATGTATATACCGAGACAGAGATAAAGACATGAGAGAGAGGTGGGAACAAGTCAGACTAAATGTGGCAAAATGTTTACCACTAAAGGGTAAATGGGTGCTCATTATATTGTACTTTCAACTTTTCTGTTGTAAATTTTCAAAATAAAAATATATGAGGGAATAGTCAAAAGACAGGAACAGACCATTCATAGAAAAATAAATTAGCCCACAAGCTTATGAAAATTAATAAACTTGTTGATTATTTATGGCCTTTTATTTCCTCCAGCTCTCTTGGCATTTGATCTCTAATCATTTCAACTGCACTTCATCATATGGGTGCAGGACAGAATGGGAAGTGAAATCTCAATCATTCCATTTATCTCATTAGAAGTCCTGGAAAAAGGTTCAAAAGATTAAAAAGGTCAGGGTTGCCTGAGCGGCTCAATCAGTTAAGCGTCTAACTCTTGATTTTAGCTCAGGTCATGATCTCAGGGTTGTGAGACTGAGGTCCATGTCTCAACCAGCTCTGGGCTGGTTGTGAAGTCTGCTTAAGATTCTTTCTCTCTCCCTCTGTGTCTTGTTCTCACTCTGTCTCTCTCCCAAAAATAAATAGATAGATAGATAGATAGACAGACAGATAGATAGATAAAAATTTAAAAGGTCAAAATTAGCTCATTTCAATGAATTCTGGAAAGGACCTATAGATTTTAATTTATAACCTGGTTTTCAATTCAGATTCTTCTGGTCTCCTATGACCCTAAATGTTTGATAAATTCTTAGTTCTATCTATAAGGAAAGGGGGGAAAAAAGTGAGCAATAAGTCAGAAAAAATAGAAAATTTTCTTTAAAGAAAGAAAATATGTTGAAGTCTGCCATTGGTCTTACTTTTATCAAGAAAGTAGCCTATAAAATGGAAGACAACCTATGGGATTTACAAACCATGAATGGAGGTTTTCCTTTTCACTATGAAGGTTATAATGGTTGCAAGCATAGGATATGGAATCAAGTTGTCTGTGTTAGGATATTTACTCCACTATCTACTACCTATATGATTTGTGGCAAATACTCCATATCTTTATGCCTCAGTTTCCTCATCTGAAAAATGGGACAACAGTAAAAACTGTCTTAGGGTTATTGAAGATTAAATAAGTCAGTACATAATTTTAGTTCTGATAGCAGCATCTGGCATATTGTAAGACCCCAAGATATGTTAGTTACTATGGCTCTTATTTTTACCAGTATTACTACAATAACTACAACTATCAAATAGCAGTTGTAAAGAGTTTAGCATCTGGTTCAGAAAAACTATAGTAACACAAAAGAAAAACATACACACACTCCCAGAGGTTGAAAAAGTAAAGACAACAGATACCAAGTCAATTCGTTAGTGTCACCTCAGACTATTTTGAGAGAAACTGAGAAGGTAGAAATATACCAACAATACACAGCTCCTTTCAAGAATGAATTTTTGAAGTCTGGATAAATTAATTTCAAGAAAAATGACGAGTTCTCTCAATCATTTATCAAACTTCATTGAGGCTTACATTATATGTATCAGATACTGAGAAAGACGCTAGAAATAAAATGGAAGAATGTCTATGCCTTTAAAAACTTTGTGTTCTTGTCAAAGAAATATACATAGATTATAATGTATAATGGGTTATATGATGAATGTATGTACAGGATACTATGGAAGCAAAAGAAAGACACCTAAGCTAGACCTGGGGGAAGGAGGAAACAGAAAGAAGACTTCCCAGGAGGGATGACATTATATTGACATTTAAACTGAGCTTTAAAGAACAGTAACAGGTAAAGGGGATAAAATGGGGGGAAAATTAAAAGAAAAATGGGGGGAAAATCATTCCTCCATGGGTAACAGCTTGCAAATGGAGATAAAAGATGAGCATCATTGCCCTGCCTACAGCCACACAAAATCAAAAGGACTCTTCTAAAGCTATGGTCAGATAACCACTGGAGATATAAACCTGAATAGGTGTGCTTCCAGAATATCTTCTGTTTACATCTCCAACCTCCCCAACTCAAAAAAAGTCATGTTTGGAGAACTGACAGAAAGCTGTGATTAAAGACATTCAGAGACAAGTTTCTCACTTACAACACTGGGCGGCAGCAGTGGGCAATGGCTTCCTCTGGCTTTCTTCTTGAATAGAATACTAGAAGCAGAAAGGAGAAAGAAAAAAAAAAACACAGATAAGAGGTCCAAGTGGGGGGGGGGGGGGGGATCACAGCAATATGTAAAAGGTTTAGGTTTTGACTAGAGTTAAATTTTTACTGAACAGAAACAGATCATCCTGCTCATTCACCTACGTGACCCTGACACAGAGGCCAGACTATGAAATGTGGCTTTTGCCCAATGCAACAGGCTAAAGCAGGATAGCAGAGATTGTTCCAACCAAGGGCACCTGGGTATGAACCAGCTCTGCCAGGCAGCTGTAGAAGACTTAGAGGTGCCTTAGAAAGCTTGAAGCTCAGTCCTCTGAGTTTTCTTATGGATCTTGTATAAATTTCTCCATTTGGGTGATGGAACTGAAAATCTCTCTAAAAGTGAGTTTTCTCATCTTTAAAAATGTAATAGCACTTCTCTCACAAGGTCATGTGGGAAGGGAAATTACTTAAACACGTAACACAATATCTAAAATCTACTAGAGTCCTCTTCCAACTTATACTCTAGTCTCCCCAACCCAACACCACCATCACAACCATAAAAACAGATTATTGAAGCCAAAAAAAAAAAAAAGTTCTATAAAAGAGATCAGAACTGGGCAGCCCCGATGGTGCAGTGGTTTAGCGCCGCCTGCAGCCCAGGGTGTGAGGTGTGATCCTGGAGACCAGGGATCAAGTCCCACGTCGGGCTCCTTGCGTGGAGCCTGCTTCTCTCTCTGCCTGTCTGTCTGTCTCTCTCTCTCTCTCTCTCTCTCTCTCTCTCTCTGTTTCTCATGAATAAATTTTTTAAAAATCTTTAAAAAAAAAAAAAAAGAGAGATCAGAACTAAATGTAAGTCTTAAGGATGAGCAGGTAAACAAGTTAACACAGGGGTGCCTGAATGGCCCAGTGGTTGAGCATCTGCCTTTGGCTGTGGTCATGATCCCAAGGTTCTGGGATCAAGTTCTACATGGAGCTCCCCAGAGGGAGCCTGCTTCTCCCTCAGCCTATGTCTCTGCCTCTCTCTGTGTCTCTCTCATGAATAAATTAAACTTAAATTTAAAAAAGAACAACAACAACAACAGGGGCGCCTGGGTGGCTTGAGATGCCTGGGTGGTTCAGCGGTTGAGCGTCTGCCTTTGGCTCAGGGCATGATCCCAGGATCCAGGATCCAGTCCCACATTGGGCTCCTTGCAGGAAGCCTGCTTCTCCCTCTGCCTATATCTCTGCCTCTCTCTGTGTGTCTTTCATGAATAAATAAATAAAAGGAAAAAAGGAAAGAAAAAGTTAACACAGGTATACAGTCTGAAAAATAGTTTGATTCAGAGCCTATTGGAGGATTCAAAAAATATAATTTGGTCCAGCAATTTGTAAACATGAGATCTGGAGTTCTCATCCTGACTCTGTCACTTATTACTACACTCTGATGTACTAGGCAAGATAGAGCGCTCTAACACTGCCAATGAATGAGCCACTCATTCAACAGATACCTCTTGAGTACCCCATTATACACAAAGGCCTTGACAGAGGTCATGGTAAGGATTATGGACTTTAGTGTATTGGGAAGTCATTTATAATTTTTTTTAAAGTTTTTTTTATTTGACAGACAGAGAGAGCACAAGCAGGAAGAGCCACAGAGGGAGAGGGAAAGGGAGAAGCAGACTCCCCATTGAGCAGGGAGCCCAATGCGGTGGATCCCAAGACCCTGAGATCATGAGCCGCGCCAAAGGCAGACATCCAACTGCCCAACTGACTGAGGAATCCAGGCACCCCAAAGGAAGCTATTTATGCTTTTAAACCCAAGAGAGGTATGACTTGACTACACTTTAAAAGTCCTGCTGCTCAATGTCCACAATAGCCCAACTGTGGAAGGAGCCTCGGTGTCCATCGAAAGATGAATAGATAAAGAAGATGTGGTTTATGTATACAATGGAATATTACTCAGCCATTAGAAATGACACATACCCACCATTTGCTTCAACGTGGATGGAACTGGAGGGTATTACGCTGAGTGAAGTAAGTCAATCGGAGAAGGACAAACATTATATGGTCTCATTCATTTGGGGAATATAAAAAAGTGAAAGGGATTAAAGGGGAAAGGAGAGAAAATGAGTGGGAAATATCAGAGAGGGTGACAGAACATGAGAGACTCCTAACAATGGGAAACAAACAAGGGGTGGTAGAAAGGGAGGTGGGCGGGGGGATGGGGTTACTGGGTGACAGGCACTGAGGGGGACACTTGACGGGATGAGTACTGTTATGCTATATTTTGGCAAATCGAACTCCAATAAAAAATTATATACAAAAAAAAAAAGTCCTACTGCTGTGTGAGATAAACTATAGGGAACAAGAGGGAAAGACTAATTACTGCAATAATCTCGACAAAAGTTTATGGCAGCTTACATAGGAGTATTAATGGTACAGGGCACTACAAGTAGTTGAATCCAAAACACAAAACACTTTTTATATGTAAATACACTTTTATATGTGAAGTACTTTAAAGCAATAAACTATGATACAAGTATCAGAGGTAGATACTGCTATTACTAATTCCAATAAGGAATAAAAGACAGATCCCTCTGCTGGTGGGAATGTAAACTGGTGTAACCATTGTGGAAAACAGTATAGAGGTTCCCAAAAAGTTAAAAATAGAACTACCATATGATCCAGTAATTCCACTATTAGATATTTACCCAAATGTATAAAAACACTAATTTGAAAGGATGTATGCACCCCTATGTTTAAAGCAGCATTATTTACAATAGTCAAATTATGGAAGTAACCCAAGTGTCCATGGATAGATGAATGGAAAAAGAAGATGCGGTATATATACACAATGGGATATTAATCAGCCACAGAAAATAATGAAATCTTGCCACTTGCAACAACATGGATGGATCTAAAGAGTATATTAATAAGTGAAATAAGTCAGTAAAAGACAGATACCATACAACTTCACTCATATGTGGAATTTTAGAAACAAATGAACAACAATAAAAAAAGAGACAAACCAAAAACCAGATTCTTAAACATAGAGAACAAACTGATAGTTATCAGAGGTAGGGGAGATAAACTAGGATGAAGGGGATTAAGAGTACACTTATCGTGATGAGCACTGAGTAATACAGAGAACTGTTCAATCACTATATTGTACACTTGAAACTAATATAATGCTGTAATTAAAATTATACTGTAATTAAATTTTTTAAATTGCTGAATAAGATCAATACTAAAAATGAACAACAAAGCTTTGCCTTATAACAAAAATGAACTATTAGAAAATGTAATTTTTTTAGAATACCATGATTAGGAATGAATATCTAACAAAAAAAATGCAAAACTACCTGGTGAAAACAGGTTTCCCCCCATAGCACTTCTCAAACTTTAACACTTACTATATTTATTACGATCCTACTTATTGTCTGCCTCCTCCTATTTGATCTATGAGAACAGGGCTCTTTGTTTAACCTTTGATGTTTATCAAGCATCTAAAACAATGCCTGGTATTTAGTGTTTGGTAAGTAATTTGTCAAATAAATGAATGAATGAATGTTATCAATAAACAGAGAAAAACAGATTAAAACAACAATGGTTTAAACTTATTAAATTAGCAAAAATTTTTAATCTGGTAATATCAAGTATCAGTAAGTATACAGAGAAGCAGGAAAATGGAATATAAATTGGTAGAGTTATTTTGGAGAACAATTTACAATATCTAGTATGACTAAACAGGGCATACCCCACAACCAAGCAATTCTACTTCCTGGGTATATACCCAAAGAATCTTTTATACATAAACATGGAAAAATAGACTCAAAAATGTTCACTGCAGCATACATTTGTACTAGTGAAATTTAATTGCCCATGAGTAAGAAAAGTAATAAATGGTGGTACAATTCAACTCTATCAAGTGGGAGATCCCTAAGCTAGTCTTAATTTAGTGTGTCTGACTCAAGGGGTTCCTGGGTATGGGAACTGCTATATACACATCAGAGAATAAAAAGATAAGATTCTACATTGTGTTTTTTAAATGATTTTGCAGCCAAATGTGACAAAATCTTGATAATTACTGAATCTTAGGAGTAAGTGTACAAGTTTCATTTTATTATTCCCTCTATTTTTATATCTCCTTAAAATTTTCCATGATAAAAACAGGGAAAAAAAGCACACAGAATCCAACTTGAGGGACGCCTGGATGGCTCAGCGGCTGAGTGTCTACCTTTGGGTCGGCGTGATCTCAGGGTCCTGGGATCTAGTCCCACATCAGGCTCCCCATAGGGAGCCTGCTTCTCCTTCTCCCTCTGCCTGTGTTTCTCATGAATAAATAAATAATATCTTTTATTTTTTTTTATATCTTTAAAAAAAAAAAAAAAGAATCCAAGTTGAATATCCCACTAACCAAAGATGAGATGATTTTAGTATCAAAAAGAACAATGACTGCAATGGATTAAAAACAAATCAATGATATCAAAATCCACAATTCATGGTGATACACCACTTAAAAAAAAAAAAAAGAAAAGAAAAGAAAATGTATTTGCTGACTCCAAATGCACTTATGTTCATGTATCCAAACTCTATGCCTATAGCTCCTCACCCTATCTAATCCTGACCTTCATATTCTTTAATGAAGTTGCTTATCAGACATTTCCATTGAAATATTTGCTGGCACTCCAAATTCTACCTTATAATCAGACCAATTTTGTAACAGCCCAACATGTCCAAAAATGAAAATCTGATCTTTTCCCTCCACCACCAGTAACAAAAACATTCCCCATTGCTGATGGCCCAGACTGAGTTCCCTACTGTGCACCAGATTTATCTCTGGAGAGAAGGATAGGACCAAGCATTTAATAGCCCAAGCATCCCTAAAAAGAACATACAAATAACAATATACAGTTGACTCTTGAACAATGGGGGACTAGTGGCATTGACCTTCCACACAGGCAAAAGTTCACATATTAACTTCCGATCCCCCAAAAACCTAGCTACTAATAGCCTACTGCGGATGGGAAGCTTTACCAATAAACAGTCAATTAAAGCATATTTTGTATCTTTTATGTATTACATACTATATTCTTATAAGCTAGAGAAAAAAAGTTAAAATCATAAGAGTAAATACATTTACAGAATTATACTGCATTTATCAGAAAAAAAAAAAAAACTGTAAGTGCACCCACACAGTTCAAATTCCTGTTATTCAAGGGTCAATTGTTTATCCAAAAATCTGGGAATTGGAAGAAATGTTGTCTGTGTAACAAGAGGACAGTTTCCCTAGTATAAGTTCTCACTTACTAGAGCCAGACTAAAAGCCAACTCAGCCATTTATGGGGGACAATGAGAAAAATAGAAAAAGTGGGAGTTAGATCTTTCTAATGAATGATTCCTTCCAGCTCCCTTTGTTCTTTAATGTAGCTTAAATTCTTTCATTTTTCGTTTTTTTTTTAATTCTTTCATTTTTCAACATGTTTCTGGGCCCCTCCCTTAACAAACTATAAAGCATCCTAGAAAGAAATTTTCTCCATCTCTCTGTATCACAAATAAGGCAATTCCTACCTCACTGTCAGTTTCCAAGACATTGATTTGTTCCAATTTGTAGGTCCAATATCTGGCTTCCTCCTCTGGGATATCTACCACAAAAAAGAAGAAACTATGTTACTAGATTATTAATTTGTTTGTGGGTCAATAATCCTTTTTCCATCAAATAATCAAAATTAGAAAGTGACGGACTAATTTTACTGGTGACTTGGTTCTTGCCATAAACATGATCTTGAATCTTCACAGAAAACAAAGTAATGTACTATTATTTCCATTGGATTAGGACACTTAATATTGTTAAAATGTCAACACTACCCAGTATGATTTACATAATGCATCGCTATCAAAATCTGTTTTTTTGCAGACATAGAAAGTCTCATTCTATGGAAAAAGAAGATGTGGTGTGTGTGTGTGGAATGGAATATTCCATTATACAATGGAATATTACCCAGCCATCAAACAGAATGTAATCTTGGGGCACCTGGGTGGCTCAGTCAGTTAAGCATCCACCTCTTGATTTCGGCTCAGGTCATGATCTCAGGGTTGGGCTCTGAGCTAGGCATGGAGTCTGTTTAAGATTCTCTCTCCCTCTGCCTCTTACCCCCACCCCCACCCAACTCACATGCATGTATACGCTCTCTCTCCTTCAAAAATAAAAATAATTTTTAAAATAATAAAAAAGAATGAAATCTTGCCATTTGCTACAATGTGGATGGAGCTAGAGTATATTATGCTAAGCAAAATAAGTTAGAGAAAGACAAATACCACATGATTTCACTCATCTGTGGAATTTAAGATGAACATATGCGAAGGAAAAATAAAAGAAAGAAGGGAACAAACCATAAGAGACTCTGAAAGATAGAGAACTGAGGGTTGATGGAAGGATGTGGGTGGGGGATGGGCCAGACAGATGATGGACATTAGGAGGGCACTTGTTATGAGGAGCACTGGGTGTTTTAAGTAACTGGTGAATCACTGAATTCTACTCCTGAAACCAATATTGCAGTGTATGTTAACTAACCAGAATTTAAAATAAAATTTTGAAAAGAAAAAGAAAATAAAGTTACCCATTAACTGGAAAAAGAAAAAAGAAAGGAAAGAAAACCTCATTCTAAAATTCATACAAAAAAAAAAATAAAAAAAAAAAATAAAAATAAAAAAAATAAAAAATAAAATTCATACAGAATCTCAGTAACCCCAAATAGCTAAAACAATCTTGAAAAGGAAGAACAAAACTGGAGGACCCAAATTTCCTAATTTCAAAACTTACTACAAAACTACAGTAATCAAAAGAGCATGGCACAGACATACAAAGCAATAAAACAGCCCAGAAATAAACCTTCACATACACAGTCAAATGATTTTTTTGACAAGGGTACCAAGAACACTTAATAGGGGAAAATGTCTTTCAAATGGTGTTAGGAAAACTGGATATCCAGATGCAAAAGAATGAAGCTGGACTTCTACCTAATACCACAGAGAAAGATTAATTCAAAATCAATCAAGACCTAAATTTAATACCTAAAACTATAAAATTCTTAAAAGAAAACATAGGGCAAAAGCTGCATAACTATGGATTTGGCACTGATCTCTTAGAACACCAAAGGTACAGGTCACAACAGAAAAAACAGACAAACAAGACTTCATGAAAATAAAATTTTCTGCATCAAAAGATAGTATCAAAAAAAAAAAGATAGTATCAACAGAACAAAAAAGTAACCCATAGAATGGGAGAAAATATTTACAAAATGTATCTGATAAGGAATTAATGCCCACAATGATAGAGAACTCCTAAAACTTAAGGACAATAAAACAAAAACTCAATTCAAAAATCACAAAGGACTTGATGGACATTTCTCCAAAGAAGATATACGAATAGCCAATAAGGAGCAGCCCACGTGGCTCAGCGATTTAGCACCACCTTCAGCCCAGGGCATGATCCTGGAGACCCGGGGATCAAGTCCCACCTGGGTTCCTTGCATGGAGCCTGCTTCTCTTTCTACCTGTGTCTCTGCCTCTCTCTCTCTCTGCCTCTCTCTCTCTCTCTCTCTCTCATGAATGAATAAATAAAATCTTTAAAAAAAGCAAATAGCCAATAAGCACATGAAAAGACGCTCAATATCACTGATTATTAGGGAAAATACAAATCAAGACTACAATGAGTTTCCACTTAACACCCATTAGGATGGCCACTCTAAAAAAAGAGAAAATAACAAATGTTGATGAGGATGTGGAGAAACTGGAACCCTTGTATATGGTTGATGGGAGTATAAAATGATAAGCCACTATGAAAAACAGCATGGCGATATCTTTAAGAAATTAAAAATGGAATTACTATATGATCTAGCAATTCCATTTCTCAGTATATACACAAAAGAATTGCAAGCAGAATCTCAGAGAGTTACTTGTAGACCTAAGTTCATAGCAGCATTATTCACAATAGCTAAAATGTGAGAGCAACTCAATTACCCATCAATGAATGAAAGGATAAGCAAAATGTAGTATATACATTCAATGGAATATGACTCGGCCTTGAAAAGGACACATGCCACAACATGAATGAACCTTGAGGACTTTACACTAAATGAAATAAACCTGTTACAAAAGGACAAGTACTATATGATCCCACCTACATGAAATACTTAGAGCAGTTAAAATCTGAGACAGAATGTAAAATGGTGATTGCCAGGGGTTGGAACAGGGAGAGGGGAGAATGGGGAAGTTAGTTTAATGGGTATAGAGTTCCAGTTTTACATGATCGAAAGAGTTATGGATGTGAATGGCAGTAATGGTTGCACATCATAAATGTGTTAATATCAGTGAACATTACACTTAATGATTAAGACAGTTAATTTTATGTTATGTGATTTTACAACAATAAAAAAAAGGAGTCAAGAAAAAAATTATAGTACATCCTCATTTCTATATGTTTAAGACTGTAACTTAAAAAAAAAAAACCCACTTCTAAAAACATCAAGTAAAAAAAACAAAAACAAAAACAAAAAACATCAAGTATATTCCATATACCTAACACAACAGTGAGGCAATATATGGATCAGATCAACTTTGGAGACATTTAAACAGACTTTCCAGTAGTCCACATGAAGAAATCAAATTCAGCCCCTCTCCTTTGTCCCTCTAATCCAAAATTTCACCTCCTTCCCCTCAAACAGCTTTTCACCAACTGGTGCCAATATCTTCATGTTTTGTAATAAAACCTTCAAGTAATGGATAACCTAATTTATAGAACTACCTCATCCACAAAATGTGTATTCTGCACTTATTAAAAAGAAATGACAGGGGAAGAAGGGCTGTTTATATGTTCTGATGTAGAATGATTCTTAAGGTACATTATTAAGTGGAAAATAGCAAGATACAACAAATATCCTACTACTGTATTATAAAAAGAGGTTGGGGCAGTTAAGCACTGGCTCAGGTCATGGCTCCCTGCTCAGTGGGGAGTCTGCTTCTCCCTCTCTGTTCTGCCCCTTCCCCCTGCTCATGTGCTTGCACGCTACACTCTCTTTCACTCTCAAATAAATAAAATCTTTTTAAAAGTAAATAAATAAATAAATTTAAAGGTTAGAATTTATATATGTACTTATATATTCAAAAATTGACTGAAAAGATACACAAGAAAGTACTAATCATGGTAGTCTATAGGGAAGAGAACATATTTGTGAGGAAGACTTAATTTTTCCCCCCATGGGTAACTTTAAAAAAAAAAAAAAAAAGACCATTGTGCATGAATTATTGCCTCAATCCTCAAAATAGTTTTTTTTTTTTTAATGTGGAGCTACAAGGATCTTTCTTGTAGTACTATTTTTTTCAAAAAGATTTTCTTTGAGAAGAGAGAGCATGTAAGCCCACACACAAGGTTGGGCTGAGTACCAGCTGAGCAGGGAGCTGGTGGCAGGGCTCCATCCCAGGACCCTAGAATCATGACCTGAGACTAAGGCCAATGAAGGCAGATGTTTAACTGACTGAGCCACCCAGGTTCCCCTTGCAGTACTATTTATAACAGTACAAACTTTGAACAATCAAAATCCACAGCAAGAAAAATGGTTAAATGTATTATAGTTTAAATTAAAAGCCCAGTTTCCAAAGCCAAATCATTCAAGTTTAAATCCTCACTTTCCTACTTACTAGCTATGTGATCTTGGGCAAAGGATTTAAATACTCTGTGCCTCCATTTCCTCATAATCAGATCATAGTTGGATCTACCTTGAAGGATTGAAATGAGGATTATATGAGATACTATGTAAAAATGTTTAGTGATATACATACTGGCACACAGTAATCGGCCAACAAATATTATTATTATTATTATAAGTTCATACAATAAAATAAAATCAACCACCAAAAATATTATAGAGGAATAGCATTTATTTTGTGAGCAATTATTTAACTATGTAATTAGTGAGTAAAACAAGTTAAAATATAATATATTTGTACTATTTTATAGGAATAACTATTAAGTGCATTAAAAAACTAAAAGAAACATATCAGGGGTGCCTCAATGTTACAGTTGGTTAAGCATCTAACTCTTGGTTTCAGCTCAGCTCATGATCTCAGGGTCATGAAATCAAGCCCTATGATGCACTCAGCATGGAGTCTGCTTGAGATTCTCTTTGCCTCTCTCTCTGCCCCTCTTCCCCTATCTCAAATAAATAAATAAATAAATAAATAAATAAATAAATAAATAAATAAATAAATTTTAAATTTTTTTTTTTTTTTTTTTTTTTTATTTATGATAGTCACACAGAGAGAGAGAGAGGCAGAGACACAGGCAGAGGGAGAGGCAGAGACACAGGCAGAGGGAGAAGCAGGCTCCATGCACTGGGAGCCTGACGTGGGATTCGATCCCGGGTCTCCAGGATCGCGCCCTGGGCCAAAGGCAGGCGCTAAACCACTGCGCCACCCAGGGATCCCAATAAATAAATTTTAAATAAAAGAAACATATCAACACATTAAAAAATCTCCAGTTCGTGAGATCATATGTTAATGTTTATTTGTTTTTTTTTTTTGGTTTTTTTTTTTTGCGTACATGTATTTTCTAAACTTTGAACATAATAAAAAAATCACGGGACGCCTGGGTGGCTCAGTGGTTAAGTGTCTGCTTTCGGCTCAGGGCATGATCCTGGAGTTCCACGATTGAATCCCACATCGGGCTCAATGCATGGAGCTTGCTTCTCCCTCTGCCTATGTCTCTGCCACTCTCTTTCTGTGTCTCTCATGAATAAATAAATAAAATCTTTTAAAAAAATCACATTACAAAAAATAAAAAATAAAAAAAATTTAAAAATCACATTACTACTTTTAAAAGTTAATGGTATATAACTGAATAAAATATTTCATGGGCTTATGAATTATCCGAAAAAAAATTTCATTGCCAAAATATGGCACACTGTAAGCTAAAATTCTTCCTTTAGAAGGACTCTTTATTTTTTATTATCTTTTAAAACTTTTATTTATTTATTCATGAGATTAGAGAGAGGCAGAGAGCCATGCTTATGTCTCTGCCTCTCTCTCATGAATAAATTTTTAAAAATTAATTTCAAAATTTTTAAAAATTAAAAAAAAACATTTATCAGACACTATTACATGCCAAGCAAACTCTAAAGATATCAAAATAAGGTACACAAGAGCCCTCATGAAACTCAAAATCTAGATAGAAATGTATACTGCCAGCAATGACACAATATAAGTGATACAGTATTGTAAGAGAGAAATATCTGTTTAAAATGCAATGGTGGGGAGGGGACGCCTGGTTGACTCAGTTGATGAAACATGCAACTCTTGACCCTAGGATTGTGAATTCAAGCCCCATGACGGATGTGAAGCCTACTTAAAATAAAAACAAACAGGGCAGCCCGCGTGGCTCAGCGGTTTAGCACCGCCTTCAGCCCAGGGTGTGATCCTGGAGACCTGGGATCAAGTCCCATGTCAGGCTTCCTGCATGGGGCCTGCTTCTCCCTTTGTCTGTGTCTCTGCCTCTCTGTGTGTCTCTCTCATGAACGAACGAACGAATGAAATGAATAAATAAATAAATAAATAATAAATAAATAAATAAATAAATAAATAAATAAATAAATAAATAAATTTAAAAAGATAAAAATAAATAAATGAAAGAAAATGAGGGATGGACTAACAGTGTGTGGAGCTCCACAGATCTACTCTCCAGCAAAACTATATATTTTTTAAAAAGCCTATTTTTGCCATGAACGTGTATTTTTTTGTTTTCTAAAAATTGTTTTAAATTTTTTATTTAAATTCAATTTAGTTAACATTTAGTGTATTACTAGTTTAGGGGTAGAATTTAGTGATTCTTCAAGTTGCATATAACACCCAGTGCTCATTACATCAAGGGCCCTCCTTAATACCCATCAACCAACTACCCCATCTCCCCACCCACTATCTCTCCAGCAATCCTCAGTTTGTTTCCTAAAGTGAAGTCTCTTATGGTTTGCCTCCCTCTCTGTTTTTAACCTTATTTTTCTTTTACTTCCCCTCTGTTCATCTATTTTGTTTCTTAAATTCCACATATGAGTGAAATCATATGGTATGTGTCTTTCTGACTTAAAAAGTATTTTCAAATACTTTTCTATTTATCAATGCTATTTCAATATTAAAATTGACAAATCACAAGGTATATATTCACTTTAAGCCAATGAATGTTAAATTATTAAAAGAACAAATTACTGATGTTCTCTAATAAGCATTTCCTAAGTTATTAAAATAGAGAAACCTAATGACTTGAAGAGAATGTACTTAGTGTGGATTCTTTACTGAGTATCATTCTACAGTTTGCACCATTCCTAGGGTAGTGTTATAGGGACTAGGGCAGAAGACAAAATGCCCTCAAAGGAGATAGATGACAAAACAAAAAATACAGTAATGAGACTAGCAAACAATTGTTAACCATATGGTAAAAAGTATTAAATGGTTTTCAAAGTCCAGTTCAATAAACTCACCAAAAGGCAGCTCAAATCTTGTATCAAGCAAAATCTTATGAGGAGTTGGGTTTTTAGTTCCACAGATCTCATCATCTTTCATCAATGTCTCTGCCTCCAACGTGGACCACTCCCCAGGCCCTTCCTAAAAAAAAAAAGATCTAAGATTAAACTTAATTTCTTTAAGCCTCCCTTCCTCCTGGTTTAAGAGCTGGTGTTTTTCTCTGAATGTCCTTATTGGAGAGCTCCTGGGGACCACTCACATCCTGATAAGGCAAATATACCACTGTCACCACCTGCTTCTACAGCCAGGTGGTTTCTGTTCTCCCTCTTTGGTAGACAATTAGCTATCACTTTGCTCAGCTCTCTGAAAGACCACTGAAGATAGAATTCTGAAGTACCAAACTCAAAAACCAAACATCTCCATAAATTAATATTTAATCTGCACAATTTTTAAAGACTGTGTCACTTAATAAGTGCTGCTACTTCTAATCAGTAAAGAGCTACTAACATTACTAGTTAAAGTACACCTGAACTGGAGCCACAATAAAAATGAACTACCCCTCGGCCTGGGGAAGTAGAGACTTAGCCAGAACTAAAAGAATTTAGGAAAGGGAGGCACACTTGCAATATCCATACTCCTAGAGAAAACACGCAGTCAATGTTAAAACCAAATAAGAAAACAATACATTTTTTCCAAGTTCAGAGTAACTGTCTATCGGGGAAATGATGCTGAGTTGTTTTGATCTGGGAAAATGAAGTAGAAAAGCACTCTTGGAATAATGTATAGAGATAGTATGAATAACAATTGCCCCACATAGTAATTCCTTAAACTCTGTTAGGGTTATATATGGAAGACAGAAGATTGAAACCAATTCCCTGGGAATTGGTGATTCAAAGAAATAAAGAAGAGAACAGGATCCAGGCTGAGGAATTTTAATGGGATCCCTCCCAGGATAGTATCTTAGAGGGGAATACAGAAACCACAGGTATCCTAGATCACATACACAAACATACTCCCCCTCTTTTTTCCTTCTCCCTCCAATCCCTCTATCCTTCTCTCACACACAGTCCTGAAAAGGGGATATCTATCTGATATGGCTAAAAAAATGTTCTGGCACCTCTGAGTTCAGTCATAGGACAGAGAGAAGACAAGACTTAAATAAAATCCATTGAACCTCTGACTGAGGTTCATGCTCAATAGGCTGGTTGCATGCTCACTAATTAGAAAGGGGGGGGCAGAACAATCTAAGATGCATGGATGAATATTAGCTGAATGCAGCTAGGATGGGGACAAGCATGGGCTAGAACCGTACCTCCAAATTGACAATGCATTGACTGACCTCATCCGACTGACGAACAGTCTTCAGTGCAATCCACACAGTCCCAACCATGGTGTCCCAGATCAGTCCTTTGTTCCATACTTCCACACTTAGACCCAGGTCCAGGCGACTAATCTCACTGAAGGAAAGAAGAAAGCCCTTAAAAGAAAGCCAGATAAGGATGCCAGGCAGGCTCAGTAAGAACATGTGACTCTTGGGATCCCTGGGTGGCGCAGCGGTTTGGCGCCTGCCTTTGGCCCAGGGCGCGATCCTGGAGACCCGGGATCGAATCCCACATCGGGCTCTTGATGCATGGAGCCTGCTTCTCCCTCTGCCTATGTCTCTGCCTCTCTCTCTGTGACTATCATAAATAAATAAAACATTAAAAAAAAAAAAAAAAAGAACATGTGACTCTTGGTATCAGGGTTGTGAGTTTGAGCCCTATGTTGGGTATAGAGATTACTAAAAATAACTAAAACTTGAAAAAAAAGCCAGATAATATGCAATATACATCTCCTACATCTATATCTCCTGTTTTGCTAAACCTTGAATACTTTCTCACAAGGATCCTGTTCTTGGGGAAAACCAAAATGTCCCAGAATGCTGCAACCATTCTTTAGGTTCCTAGAAAACTATTTAAGTATCCATAAAAAAATTCCTTTGTTCATCCATCCTCTCTCCTCTGGAGCTACAAATATGGTTAGATTAATGCATTTTCTCACATACACACACACAAATGGGGGTAAGTAATGAGGGCATTACTGCCAGGCCTGCAAGCCTAGAATTTCTACCCTTACTAAGAAGTTTCATATGTTTATTATTAATAGTAACACTACCCTCAACTTACATTTACAAACTGTACATAGGAAACTTAGGGAAAGGCAAGGCTTCTTTACAAGATTTATGAAAGGGGGTTCAAGCAAAAGTAAAAGGGCTCCTGAAGAGATCCAGGTCTGACAGGAACTTGCGGTCAAAGCCAGGTAAGGGACACTAGGTGTGCCGGTTCACTCCACTCAGCTCCTGGAGAACCCATTAGTCATTATCAGTTAAAATAAATACTGTCACTTAAACAAAATGTTTTTCAGAAGATAGTGATAAACACAATGATTTTCCTGTAATACTTTGGAAAAAAAATTTTTTAAAGAAGTCATTCCATGTCTTTTGCCCATTTCATGATTGGATTGTTAGTTTCTTTGCTGTTGAGTTTAATGAGTTCTTTATAGATCTTGGAAACTAGCCCTTGATACGTCATTGCAAATATCTTCTCCCATTCTGTAGGTTGTCTTTGAGTTTTGTTGACCGTATCCTCTGCTGTGCAAAAGCTTCTTATCCTGATGAAGTCCCAATAATTCATTTTTACTTTTGTTTCATTTGCCTTCATGGATGTATCTTGCAAGAAGTTACTGTGGCCGAGTTCAAAAAGGGTGTTGCCTGTGTTCTCCTCTAGGATTTTGATGAAATCTTGTCTCACATTTAGATCTTTCATCCATTTTGAGTTTATCTTTGTGTATGGTGAAAGAGAGTGGTCCAGTTTCATTCTTCTGCATGTGGATGTCCAATTTCCCAGCACCATTTATTGAAGAGACTCTTTCTTCCAGTGGATAGTCTTTCGTCCTTTGTCGAATATTAGTTGACCATAAAGTTGAGGGTCCACTTCTGGATTCTCTATTCTGTTCCATGGATCTATGTGTCTGTTTTTGTGCCAGTACCACACTGTCCTGATGACCACAGCTTTGTAGTACAAACTGAAATCGGGCATTGTGATGCCCCCACCTATGGTTTTCTTTTTTAAAATTCCCCTGGCTATTCGGGGTCTTTTCTGATTCCACACAAATCTTAAAATAATTTGTTCCAACTCTCTGAAGAAAGTCCATGGTATTTTGATAGGGATTGCATTAAACGTGTACATTGCCCTGGGTAACATTGACATTTTCACAATATTAATTCTTCCAATCCATGAGCATGGAATATTTTTCCATCTCTTTGTGTCTTCCCTCAATTTCTTTCAGAAGTGTTCTGCGGTTTTTAGGGTATAGATCCTTTACTTCTTTGGTTAGGTTTATTCCTAGGTATCTTATGCTTTTGGGTGTAATTGTACATGGGATTGACTCCTTAATTTCTCTTTCTTCAGTCTCATTGTTAGTGTATAGAAATGCCACTGACTTCTGGGCATTGATTTTGTATCCTGCCACACTGCCAAATTGCTGTATGAGTTCTAGCAATCTTGGGGTGGAGTCTTTTGGGTTTTCTATGTAGAGTATCATGTCATCGGTGAAGAGGGAGAGTTTGACTTCTTCTTTGCCGATTTGAATGCCTTTGAATTCTTTTTGTTGTCTGATTGCTGAGGCTAGGACTTCTAGTACTATGTTGAATAGCAGTGGTGAGAGTGAACATCCCTGTCTTGCTCCTGATCTTAGGGGAAAGGCTCCCAGTGCTTCCCCATTGAGAATGATATTTGCTGTGTGGGCTTTTCATAGATGGCTTTTAAGGTGTTGAGGAATGTTCCCTCTATCCCTACACTCTGAAGAGTTTTGATCAGGAATGGATGCTGTATTTTACCACTCTCTTACACCATACACAATGATAAAATCAAAATGGATGAAAGATCTAAATGTGAGACAAGATTTCATCAAAATCCTAGAGGAGAACACAGGCAACACCCTCTTTGAACTCGGCCACAGTAACTTCTTGCAAGATTCATCCATGAAGGCAAGAGAAACAAAAGCAAAAATGAACTATTGGGACTTCATCAAGATAAGAAGCTTTTGCACAGCAAAAGAAACAGTTAACAAAACTCAAAGACAACCTACAGAATGGGAGAAGATATTTGCAAATGATGTATCAGATAAAGGGCTAGTTTCCAAGATCTATAAAGAACTTATTAAACTCAACAGCAAGGAAACAAACAACCCAATCATGAAATGGGCAAAAGACATGAACAGAAATCTCACAGAGGAAGACATAGACATGGCCCACAAGCACATGAGAAAATGCTCCACATCACTTGCCATCAGGGAAGTACAAATCAAAACCACAATGAGATACCACCTCACACCAGTGAGAATGGGGAAAATTAACAAGGCGGGAAACCACAAATGTTGGAGAGGATGCGGAGAAAAGGAAACCCTTTTACACTGTTGGTGGGAATGTGAACTGGTGCAGCCACTCTGGAAAACTGTGTGGAGGTTCGTCAAAGAGTGAAAAATAGATCTGCCCCACCACCCAGCAATCGCACTGCTGGGGATTTACCCCAAAGATACAGATGCAATGAAATGCCAGGACACCTGCACCCTGATGTTTATAGCAGCAATGTCCACAATAGCCCAACTGTGGAAGGAGCCTCGGTGTCCATCGAAAGATGAATGGATAAAGATGTGGTCTATGTATACAATGGCATATTACTCAGCCATTAGAAACGACAAATACCCACCATTTGCTTCGATGCGGATGGAACTGGAGGGTATTATGCTGAGTGAAATAAGTCAATAGGAGAAGGACAAACTTTTTTTTTTTTTTTGGAGATTATGTTGTGCTCTTTATTGCCAAAAATAAAAGCTTTTAAAAAGACATCTCCTGGGATCCCTGGGTGGCGCAGCGGTTTGGCGCCTGCCTTTGGCCCAGGGCGCGATCCTGAAGACCCGGGATCGAATCCCACATCGGGCTCCCGGTGCATGGAGCCTGCTTCTCCCTCTGCCTATGTCTCTGCCTCTCTCTCTCTCTCTGTGACTATCATAAATAAATAAAAAAATAAAAATTAAAAAAATAAAAATAAAAAAATAAAAAGACATCTCCTGTTAATAAATATCCCTTCCTTTCTGTACCAGATCTCTGGTTTGCTCCTGGCTTCTCCCACCGACTAATTAACTACTTTAGGTTACAGAGTCAAGGCCAGACCTTCAGTAAGGGCCTCACTCCCCAACTCCCAAACTTAAATCATCAGGCCACTGGCAGTGAAGTTCATAACTGATGAGTAGAGAATGAAATACAGTGTTTATCTGGGGTGGGGGGCAGCCAGAGTCTATGGTCTCATTCATTTGGGGAATATAAATAATAGTGAAAGAGAATAAAGGGGAAAGGAGGAAAAATAAGTGGGAAATATCAGAAAGGGAGACAGAACATGGAAGACTCCTAACTCTGGGAAACGAACTAGGGGTGGTGGAAGGGGAGGTGGGCGGGGGGTGGGGGGGGGGGGTTACTGGGTGACGGGCACTGAGGTGGGCACTTCACAGAATGAGCACTGGGTGTTATTCTGTATGTTGGCAAATTGAACACCAATAAAAAATAAATTTATTATTAAAAATAATAAGAAAGAAAGAAAGAAAGAAAGAAAGAAAGAAAGAAAGAAAGAAAGAAAGAAAGAAAGAAAGAAAGAAAGAAAGAAAATAAAGAAATCATTCCAGAGGGGGATCCCTGGGTGGCTCAGCAGTTTAGCGCTTGCCTACAGCCCAGGGCCTGATCTTGGAGCCCCGGGATCCAGTCCCACATTGGGCTCCCAGCATGGAGCCTGCTTCTCCTTCTGCCTGTGTCTCTGCCCCTCTCTCTCTTTCTATGTCTATCATAAATAAATTAAAAATAAATAAATAAAAATAATAAAAAGACAAAACAGAATTTAAAAAAAGAGAAAGAAAGAAAGAAACAAACAAACAAACAAATCATTCCAGAAAGAGCCACATAACCACTAAGCAAAAGCAACATCATACATGGTGGAATATCAGTGGAAGGGCCAAATCAAATGTAATTACAGTCTTAGAGTGGAACAAGTAAACACTTATATTATGCTAAAAACATCCCCCAGAAAGCTCTTATTGAAATATAAGATTATTTGAAAGGAAATCCGAGAAAGATGAGAAAAGGCCAATTCTAGCAGAAAAAGCAGAAAGGTATTCTCAGGGAGACAACAGCTATTCATCACATGAAGTTTCAAGTTCACACTTTAGAGAAAGCTTGGTTTCCCTGTTCTATTAAGATACATGTTCTCAGATTCACAAGTTTAATATGTGGTATAACAGCCATAGACTTCTCATTAAGTGTGTTGAAAACAAGTGAAGCAAAGAAAATCCACCCCTTTTACATAAATACAATAGAACAGATAATGTACTAATGAGTTCACTTAATTAATGTTTCCTCAGCACATATAATATGTACGGTTTGGTACTCTGAGCAAAATACACAGTAGGACCCAGTTCCTATTTCTAAAACCTTCCAAGCTATCTTGAGAGCTGTTCAAAGCCACAAAGTAGGTTACTAAACCCAGCCAGTAAGTTAAGGTGTTCACAGTGTGAGAAAACTAAGCTTTTGTCATAGTTTCATTCAACCTAATTAATCAATTAGCCCTGGAAAAGACATCTGATAATCCCAAATCTTTTGAATCTGAAAAAGAAAAAAATTGCTTAGGAATACATACATAATGTTCCTCAAGTAAGTCCTAAGCAACATCTCAAGCCAATAGATGAAAGAAACAGCCAGAGGTCTTTACAGCTTGAATTGGATAGAAAAAAAGTTCTTAGGGAACTCTGGGGAATAAAACTCAAACAATAAGGATATCTTCTGTAAGAAGCTTCTTTATCTAAGAGAGACAGATCATGAAAGACTCCTAACTCTGGGAAACGAACTAGGGGTGGTGGAAGGGGAGGTGGGCGAGGGGTGGGGGTGACTAGGTGACAGGCACTGAGATGGGCACTTGATGGGATGAGCACTGGGTGTTATTCTATATGTTGGCAAATTGAACACCAATAAAAATAAATTTATAAAAATAAATAAATAAATCAATAAATAAAAATAGAAGCATCTTATCTCATCTATGTGTGTTCAGCAGGCCCAATTTAAAAGAAGTCTGAGATGGGACGCCTGGGTGCCTCAGTGGCTGAGCACCTGCCTTCAGCTCAGGCTGTGATCCCAGGGTCTAAGATTGAGTCCCACATCAGGCTCCTTGCTTCTCTCTCTCTCAGGAATGAATAAATAAATAAAATCTTGGAGAAGAAAAGAAGAAGAAGAAGAAGAAGAGGAGGAGGAGGAGGAGGAGAGGAGGAGGAGGAGGAGGAGGAGGAGAGGAGGAGGAGGAGGAGGATGATGATGATGATACTACTTTCTTGCCTGTGTCTCTGCCCCTCTCTCTCTCTTTCTATGTCTATAAAATAAAATCTTTCTTCTCCAAGATTTTATTTATTTATTCATTCCTGAGAAGAAGAAGAAGAAGAAGGAGGAGGAGGAGGAGGAGGGGGGGGGGGGAGGGGGAGGGGGACGGGGAGGGGGAGGGGGAGGGAGGAGGAGGAGGAGGAGGAAGAGGAAGAGGAAGAGGAAGAAGAAGAAGAAGAAGAAAGAAGAAGAAGAAGAAGAAGAAGAAAGAAGAAAGAAGAAAGAAGAAAGAAGAAGAAGAAGAAGAAAGAAGAAGAAAGAAGAAGAAGAAGAAGAAGAAGAAGAAGAAGAAGAAGAAGAAGAAGAAGAAGAAGAAGAAGAAGAAGAAGAATAGTAGTAGTAGTAGTAGTAGTAGTAGTAGTAGTAGTAGTAGTAGTAGAAGTCGTCGTCTGAGAGCTCTCTCTTTATGCATCATCCCCCGGAGCTCTGGGGAACTCCTATCCTCTATGAATCAATCAATAATATATGTGCATAAACATATACAACATTTTGGGCTAGGCAAATTCACGTAAGTAAAGATGCCCTACTTTCCCTTAAATGAATAATCTAGTCCTGGAAATAAGATACAGAAATATTAAAGATAAATAATGAGAAATACAAAACTGAGTATTAGATACTGCCACATAATATATCAGAAGAAAGAAAAAAGGAGAAAGGGAGATAAGAGACCAGCAATGGAGCTGCCAGTGACAAAAGAACAGAGTAGGAGGAATAGGAATAGGAGCATAAAAGAGGAAAATGTAGCTAATAAAATCTATGTGTAACAGGAGAGAGCAAAGTCAAGGTGGGAGATGAAAAAAATTCACACAATCACAGAAGGGTTGAAAGAGGAAGTGCTATGGGAAATTGAAAAATAAAGCACATAAGAATAAAGAGCTAGCTATGCTGATGAGAGGCTGTAGAAGATCACTAGGTTTCACACAATGGAACAATTGTAACAGTAAGTGATTATTATTGCCAACTGGAAGTCAGAAAAAAGTTGGATTGCTGGATTTTATATGTCAATAGTCATGGGAAGAGACCTGAATAAACCACTCATAGCTGACTTTGCCATTACAGGTATAGAGAAAGGAACACACAGTCTTACTCTCATGTCACTGTAACTGAGAAAGGGAATGAACGAGGTTTATAATCTTGAGAGGCAACCAGTGGAGAAATGTTGACAACACTAGCCCTCTTTCTTCTTGAAGCCCTAGTTCTCTCAGTTTCCTGTTTCCCCTTCTCTCTCTCTGCTCATTCCTTTTTAGCCCCCTCTGTCCCACTTTAAATGCTGGTGCCCTCCAGGCTTTACCCCAGGCCCTGTTTTCAATTTACTCACACTCTCCCTAAACTTCCTCATCTAAGCCTACAGCTCCAACTGACTAAAATATTTCTCCAATCCAGGACTTCCTTCCTGAGTGCCAGATTCAAGTCCCTAATTATCTTCTGTACCTCTCTTCCTACCAGTCCTGTAAGAACCTCAAATATAAGCTTATTCATTACTGATCTTATGTTGTCCCCTATCCTAATAACTAGCACAACAACTACCCAATCATGCAAGACAAATCTACCTCCTCAACACCTTCTTTCCATCCTTTTCTATCTATAGCTTCTGGTACTGTCCCTCATAATGTTACCCTTTAACTACTTATAATGTAGTTTCTTAAATGGTACTATAAGAAGCAATATATTAAAAGCCCAAAGGACTGAAAGGAATCTACATGAAAATAATCATCTCTACGTGCCTCTGAGATGCACCACAAAACTTGGAAAGCAATTTCACTTCCATTTCAAAACTCACAGCAATTTTAATACATTTTCTTGTTTGGCACTCTCATGCCTAACTTCCCAGAAAACAAGCATAACCTCGTAAAAAAGATAGACCTTTACAGGTAAAGTAACTGTCACTCAGAGAAGCTCAATGATTTGTATAGTCTTTCAGAATGATATTCTACATTTTTCTCCCCTTTTCTAGAGCAGAAAAAAATTCCTGAAACTTCAGAGGAAAAAAAGAAGTGTCAAGTTTTTAAAGCCAGAGCTTACAATCATAATATACTACATTTTGTGTTATATGTGAGAAATTCTATTAGTGGTCACTCATTTTTATTAATTAGAGAAAGTATGACATTTCACTCCATAAAGCAAAAAGATTTTAAGCACAGAAATCCTCATCTTCTATAACAGGTAACCTGGGTATACATACATGCACACACTCAAATTCTCTCTCTCAAACACACACATACATACACAGACACACACACACACACACATAACCACATTCCTTCAAGGAACCTTCTGAGAATCAAAGATTTAAATTATGTTTAATATCATGCCAAGTATATTGTACTATATCCTAATTCTGACCACTGGGAAAATCTTACTAGACAGTGTATTTACCCACATAAATGAATTGGGAGTTTACTTGTATTCATAATTCACATTTTGTAGAATCAATTACACATCCAGGAAAGAACAAAACTGCAGATGTACTTCACCCACCTCACATCTCACTTGTTCCTGCAACTCTGTAGTTTTCATAAAGAATATTGTAGGCTGCTGCTGCTGCAAAATACTTACAACATAAAATCTTGTTCCCAAGAAGGTTGATCACCACGAACTGCTACAGTTGTGCTCTTCACATTCTGCACTTTCAGGGTCACATATGTGTTAAATTTATCTTTAAAAAAATGCAAAATGAAGAATAATACTTAGTGCTCAGATTGTTACTCAATCTCACAAAACCTTTGGAATTGAGTAACCCAAACTAAAGTATTATATGTTGAAGAAAAATATAAAACTATATTGTGTACCATATGGCATCATTCTAAGCATGCAGAGCTATAAAAAGTTATAAAGCACATTCTAGTCTCAAAAGCATAGGCTTTAATAGTTTTCCAAATTTTAGAGATAAATATTTGACCCTGTAGACACACATACACACAAATGAAAACAAAAGTTCATGAAATACAAGATGTAATCATTGGTATTTCTTATTCTAATTTATTTAAACTATTCCATTAATCACAACCAAATTGATTTTATAGACCATCTTCAGTTTGAAAAAAAAATCTAATTGATCTAGTAGAAAAGTTAATAAAATGATGAAATAAGTCTATCAAATAAAATCTTTAAAAATATATAAAATAAAATAGAAATAAGTATCATAAGAGAAAGAGAAAAGTGGTAAAGGATCAGAGAGGAAAGGGTTACCTCTAGCTGTTGACAGGGACAAGAATTGAGAAAAGGTCCTCATAAAGGAAAGAGATTCCAAGCTTGATCTATTAAGGCTAGACGAAGCCACAACTTACATAAAAAGCAATAGTGGGACACCTGGGTGGCTCAGTCCTTTTAGCATTTGACTCCTGATTTCAGCAGGTCAGATCAAGCCCACCTACCCACAGCTTCTATGTTCAGAAGGAGTCTGCTTAGGATTCTCTCTCCCCCTCTCTTTGCCCCTCCCACACTGTGTACTCACCCTCTCTCTCTCTCTCAAATATATAAATCTTTAAAAAAAAGAAAAGTAGGGGTGCTTGGGTGGCTCAGTCGGTTAAGCATCTGCCTTCAGCTCAGGTCAAGATTCCCAGGTCCTGGGATCAAGCCCTGCTTTGGGCTCCCTGCTCAGTAGGGAGTCTGCTTTTCCTTCTGCCCCTCCTCTCCCTTCACTTGCGCACACATGCACTCTCTCTCTCTCTCTCTCTCTCTCTCGCTCTCATAAATAAATAAAATCTTAAAAAAAAAAAAAAAGGCAGAATCAGACCTACAAAAACAGAGAATAAACTGATGGTTGCCAGAGGAATGGGGAAGGGTGAAATGGGGAGTGAGAGACAGAGGCTCCCAGTAATGGAATGAATAAGTCACAGGAATAAAAGGCACAGCAAAAGGAATATAGTCAATGGTACTGTGATAGTATCATATCGTGACAGATGGTAGCTACACCTGTGAGCACAGCATAATGTATATACTTTACAATCACTATGTTGTACGCCGCCAACTATAACATTGTATTTCAACTACATTCATTTTTTTAATTAGATTCTTTTTTTTTTAATTTTTATTTATTTATGATAGTAACAGAGGGAGAGAGAGAGAGAGAGGCAGAGACACAGGCAGAGGGAGAAGCAGGCTCCATGCACCGAGAGCCCGACATGGGATTCGATCCGGGGTCTCCAGGATCGCACCCTGGGCCAAAGGCAGGCGCCAAACCGCGGCGCCACCCAGGGATCCCTCAACTACATTCATTTTTTTAAAAATTTTAGATTAAAAAATTTCATACTACCTAATATTGATAAGGGTTTGGATAAACAGTTATATATATTTTAA